>NC_042616.1:655390229-655543425 GCF_901001135.1 Rhinatrema bivittatum | reverse complement strand
TCCTTTCATTTTGGTCACTCTTCTCTGCAGTTTCTCCAGTGCAACCCTATCTTTTTTGAGATGTGGCGACCACAATTGCACATAGTATTCAAGGTGTGGTCTCACCATGGAGCAAAACAGAGGCATTATGACATCCACTGTTTTATTTGCCATTCCCTTCCTCATAATTCCTCACATTCTGTTTGCTTTTTTGACCGCCACAGCACACTGAGCCGACGATTTCAATGTATTATCCACTTTGACGCCTTGTTCTCTTTCCTAGTGGTAACTCCTAAGATAGAACCTAACATTGTATAACTACAGCAAGGGTTATTTTTCCCTATATGCATCACTTTGCACTTGTCCACATTAAATTTCATCTGGCATTTGGAAGCCCAATCTTCCATTTTCACAAGGTCCTCCTGCAATTTATCACAATCTGAGATTTAACTACTCTGCATAATTTTGTGTCATCTACAAATTTGATCACCTCACTCATTGTACCTCTTTCCAGATCATTTATAAATATATTAAAAAGCACCAGTCCCAGTACAGATCCATGAGGCACTTCAATGTTTACCTTTTTCCACTGTGAAAACAGACCATTTAATCCTACTTTCTGTTTCCTGTCTTTTAACCAGTTTGTAATTCACGAAGGATATCGAATCCTATCCCATGACTTTTCAATTTTCTTAGAAGCCTCTCATGAGGGACTTTGTCAGATGCCTTTTGAAAATCCAAATACACCACATCTACTGGTTCACCTTTGTTCACATGTTTATTAACCCCTTCAAAAAAATTTAGGAGATTTGTGAGGCAAGACTTCTCCGGTAAATCCATGCTGGCTATGTCCCATTAAAACATGTCTATCTAAATGTTTTGTGATTTTATTCTTTATAACAGTTTCTATGAATTTCCTGGCACTGAAGTCAGATTCACCGGTCTATAGTTTCCAGGATCACCCCTGGTACCCATTCTAAATATCGGGATTACATTGGCCACCTTCCAGTCTTCAGATACAATGGATGATTTTATTGATAGGTTACAAATTAATTGAAATAGGTCTGAAATTTCATTTTTTTAGTTTCCTTTGGCATGCTCTTTAAAATCTTAAGTTAGTTTTCAGAGCTCTTCACAACTTGGATGAAAAACTATCATTGTATAACTTAACTAGAAATCTGCAATCTTTGCAGGGCGTCCTGCCAGAGTTGTTCCCAGCGATGGCTATTAAATTAAAGAGTAGAAGAATTTTGGCTTTCTATCGTACAGGACCCAGACCCTGGAATAGCCTTCCTAAAGAGATTAGGATGGTAAATGACATCCTGGATTTTAGGAAGTCAGTGAAAACTATTCTATTTCAGCTTGCCCTTGATCAAGAAAGATATATTGTGAAGAAATTGTTCCTCAGCTTTGTTGTCATTTCTGCAGCTTAATCGGTATATGGCTGGCTCCCTCCGATTCCCTTCAGCCTGTTGTATAGCCCTTCTGGTTTAGCCTCAAAGGGCAATGAAAAACATCAAAAGGAAAAAAACCGATATTTTCACAGTATTAAAGATTGGGATTTCCTCAAGTCCCGCTACTGCAAATCCTTGTTGCTTTTCTAGTTGAATCCCATAGAGGAGAGGGAAAAGAAAACATTTTTCTCTAGGCCCTGCCTGCTGTGGCTTACTCTGTCCCTGTTTCCAGAAGAGAAAACAAACAATTCAAAAACACAATCTTTCTTCTGGCCTTTCCCACTTTAGCTCTCCATTTTGCAAGGTGAGAAACAATAGAAAAAAGCAAATTCCCAGACTGGAGGCCTCTCTTTTCTCTTTCTGTTGTAGACTTCAGCTGGTAACATTTCCTCAAGGCGAAGCTCAGTCTCTTTTGGTATCCCACAGCCTTTTTTCCCCTCTGTGGCCTGGGGGGGGGGGAGTCTGCATGCCTCCATTAGCTTCTTTCCCTGTCTCTTATCCCCCTCACCTCTACCTCTGCTAGGGTCAGAGTCTCTGCCCACCCTTCTCTCAGAGATTCTACCCCCAGATGCCCATTCACTCTTTAGATCTCTAGGGAGATATACTATTTTGCTTTTTTGCTCTTACTCTGGGGGTTTCTAGCTTTACTAAGCCTGAAAACTCTGGTTTAGGGTTGGAATTCCTTATTATACTTATATTATACTGTAAATTCCACCCAGAGTCTGGAATGAGGGGACTACCTCATCATTTGCTGTTTGCATCTTTTATCCTGGAAGTAGAATTTAGTTTGGTTCACTGGTTTTGTCTCAATCATTTGATTGGATGGTGGAGGAGCTAATGTAGATTGAAGGGATATCTAGGTTCTGGGTGGGGGAGAAATTTGGGGTGGAGTAAAGGAATTTTGTTTCGTGTGTATGTAACAAACTGTTAGGTTCTTACTTTTCATTGGCTTTGTACTTGGCATAACCAGTATGTGTAATGCTATTATTCTAGACTGATCTGTTAAATATATTGTAATTAATAATGCTATTAGTTTGAAACTCACTTTGAACATTCTTGTACTGAATAAAGAGAGCCAGATGTCCCAATAACTAAATATATGGATAAATAAATAAATATTCTCTCTGGAGTCAAGAACGCCCTCCTGAGGCTTATGGCATCCTAAGCTGCAATAATCTCTAATTCTTTTTCCTTCCTAGACTAACACCAAATCAATTCCAAAATTATCTACGAGATCCCAGGACTTTCCCTACTGATTTGGAAAACTCATAAGTGTTACGGTTCTGGCCGCGAGCGCCGCGAGCAGACCCTTACCGCCGTGTTCCTGGACCTGTTCCCGCTTCAGCTGGCCTAGTTCGCGGCATGTTTGGCGGCGTCCCCGCGAGGGCCGCGCTGCCGGGAAGCCTCCCATGGACGCCCTGCCTCTAGGCATGCGCGCGCCACTTGGCGCTTTTCTAGGCCATTTCTCGCCAGTGGTGACTCCACCCAGTTCCTGACGACAGACGCCGCGGCCTTGATAAGCCGGCCACAGACACTCAGTCTTCGCCTTGCAACGGGCTTACCAACCGGTTCCCTGTTGCTCCATGCCCCGGAGTGAGCTGCCTTTGGAACTCGCTCCATTCCTGCTTGCTTGCTACAGTACTTGCTTGGTTCCTGCTTGCCAGCTCCAGTACCTGCTTGGTTTCTGCTTGCCTGCCACAGTTCCTGCCTGGTTCCAGTTCCCAAGTCTTGCTACGGTTCCTGCCTGGTTCCAGTATCCGAGTCTTGCCACTGTTCCTGTCTACTGTTCTAGTCTGGTTCCAGTTCTCAGTCCTGCTCATCAGCCTGCCCACTCCAGTCTCAAGATCATCAACCCGCCTAAGTCCCAGTGGCCGGGCTCCTACGGGCTCCTCCCGGGGGGGCTTCGGCTTCCAAGGGTGAAGCCTCACCTAAGTCCCAGAGGCTGGGCTCCTATGGGCTCCTCCCGGGGGAGCACCAGCTTCCAGGGTGAAGAACACCTCTACGTCCTGCCTGAACATCTGCCCCGGCCTGCGTGTTCCAGAGACATTGAATACCTTTCCCAGTCTCCTGCAGGTCGGCCCAAGGGTCCACTAAATTGAGACTCCATAACATAAGGGTAGATAAAACTAGTCAAGGACAATGCATAATGGTGGACATCAGTTGATTCTTTGTGTTAGAGTAATAGATTATTATGTGTTAAGGCAAGAGTCTTACAAGTATATTGCAGAATAATATCCTTGGACTTCTTAGGAAGGACTTTTGGCCACTTAACTACCCTCCAGTTATCTTTTGAGTGTTGCTGATGAATTTTGCAAGGGAATAGTCTTCTACTACTCTGATGTTGATTGAAATTACAACTTTCTTGATTGACTTAGGTTTTGTGTTAATATCAAGTTTCATTAAACTTACTATTACAAAAGAAAACTATATATTTCTACATAATATCTGACTTTGCATGCTCACCAGTGAGGGATACATTTGCTATGCTGTGTGAGGATTCCCTCAAAAGGCATTCTACAAAACACACACCGAGGCCCTATGGTTTGGGATTCTTGGCTTTGTTCTCCCACTTTGTCAATTTCAAATCTTATTAAGTAAAGCAATATTTTGCTTTTGCAAATCATCTGTTTATTGAAAGGTTTTAACAATTACAGAGAAAAGCAGTAATTAAATTCAAACATTACCGAGAGATGATAACACTTACTGAGTATTACAGTGCTATGGGTTGAATGTGGCAGTAACATCTGGAACCCATTCCCCTATGGAAATATTACTGTGATTTAACAGCAGTTTGAGAGAATCTCTGTAAGGTACTGTCCTAGTACACAAACCCATTGTAACAGGGAAGAAGACAAGATACAAATTAACCAAACATAAGTATGCCAAGAGAAAAAAAGAAACCAGAAGTGTGAATGTCATGTTATCAGCTAGAAGGGAGAGAACATAAAAACATAAGAAACCACAGCAACAGAATTCCTATCTGGTGTGAGATGCTATGATGTAGTGATGAGTTTACTCCTGAGAGGATATAACAGATACTGGGAGATCGAAAAGCATGGCAAAGAGCCATGTATTAAGTGATTTGTTGAATAGTTTTCACTACCTTCTTTTAAAAATTGTGAATAAAAGCAAAACCATAAAACAGGGGTTAGGGTCATATCTCCTCCAGCAATCAGGTGAGGAGGAAGGAAATATTAAGCCTTGCTGGGGTTAAATACCTACAGTAAATACATTTATGTTGCAGTTTTAAAATTAAGAGATAGAAGTCTGCATAGCTCTCTGCTGTATGTTACCCTCCTGCTGAGCATATAATTTAATTTGGAAATTTGTTTTCTGGCACTTAATATGGATATACACAGCAAAAAGAATTTCAGTTTTGGTTTGTTTTTTTCATTTGGGAATTTTTTTATTTTGTTTTTCTGTGTTTAATTTCCTGGATTGAAAAAAAAACCCCATTAAAAAACAATCCCCCACACCCCAAACAAAAAAACCCTAAAATGGACCTCTTAGAGGCCTTCCAACCAAGTCCTTCCTACCCCAAAGATAGCCACAAGCATTTGCTATGATCCTTTGCTTCCAGTGTTGCTGCCAGTGCAACACTGGAAGTGCTGGGAGTGGGGTAAGAGATTACCACTCCTAGCTGGAGTATGAAAGATCTGGGAAGGGGGGAGATCTGATAGTTACACATATAACACATCACATTCAAAATGTGGATCACATACATATCATCTGAAATATACAGAAAAGATGGATTGTCATGGCTGGAGAAACTTTAAATTACTTCAGGTACTAATTTTGCCTCATGGTCCAAGCTATAACAGAGGTTATGAGTGGGTGGGGAGGAGGAGAGGATCGTCTCTTGTTGGCCACAAATAGGAAAGGAAGGGCGGGATACACCTTGGGGCACTAGCCCCCACTGCTTCATTTTTTTTGTTTTGTTAATAGTAGGTTAGAGGATGGCAGGGGGATAGGGCTTAATGGATCCAATTATTTGTTAGTGCTTTCAGGGATGGGGAGCTCAGGGATCAGGCTTAAGGCCGAAGTTGTTTTGTTTTTTTTTAATTGTTTTTCTCTTTGGTGCCATTTAAGTTGATATCTTTTTAATATATTCAGTTAAATAGCCCGTTAGGTTTTAAAGTGATCCAGTGTCATGTAGCTGGATAACATTAGGTAACTATCCAGAGATAAGTTATCCAGTTACCGTTAGCCTGATAACCTGTCCACTTGCCAGCTTATTGAATATTGGCCTTTCTGTCTTTTCTGTTTTTAACATTTCTGGTCCTAAAACTGAGATGAGGTATGTGAAGAGTTTGACAGTTTCATATTTTATTGGCTTCATTATGCCTGGGGTTTTGCTATTGAATCCTATGGAGCTGTGATGAGTAAATGTTTCATTGAGTAAGAAAAGGGAGTTTCATTGAGTAAGAAAAGGGAAGTGATTATTCCCTTGTACAGGTCCTTGGTGAGGCCTCACCTGGAGTACTGTGTTCAGTTCTGGAGACCGTATCTACAAAAAGACAAAGACAAGATGGAAGCGGTACAGAGAAGGGCGACCAGGAAGGTGGAGGATCTTCATCGGATGATGTATGAGGAGAGATTGAAGAATCTAAATATGTACACCCTGGAGGAAAGGAGGAGCAGAGGTGATATGATACAGACTTTCAGATACTTGAAAGGTTTTAATGATCCAAAGACAACAACAAACCTTTTCCGTAGGAAAAAAATCAGCAGAACCAGGGGTCACAATTTGAAGCTCCAGGGAGGAAGATTCAGAACCAATGTCAGGAAGTATTTCTTCACGGAGAGGGTGGTGGATGCCTGGAATGCCCTTCCGGAGGAAGTGGTGAAGACCAGAACTGTGAAGGACTTCAAAGGGGCGTGGGATAAACACTGTGGATCCATAAAGTCAAGAGGCCGCCAATGAAGAGTGGGTGACTCGCCAGAATGATGGCTACTGCCTGGAGACAATACCCTTATTCAATAAACATACACATGGTTACTGTGACTCCAACATCGATCTAAGATTCAACAGCAAGAGGAAACGTGGAAAAAAGGATTTGCACTCACAAAGAGGGGAGTAGCTGGCTTGTTACGGCGGTTACTACCCCAAACCAAATAAGCCTGATACTTCACTTTCAATGTATATCCAGCATAGTTCTCTGCTTCAACGGCAGGGGGAAGAAAAACTGATACTTCACACATCCAGCAGAGCTCTCTGCTTCAACGGCAGGGGAGAAGAAAAAAGGGTTCGCACTCACAAAGCGGGGAGTAGTTGGCTTGTTACGGCGGTTACTACCCCAAACCAAGTGTGCCTGATACTTCACTTTCGATGCATATCCAGCATGGCTCTCTGCTTCAACGGCATGGGAGAAAGACTGATACATCACACATTTCTAGCATAGCTCTCTGCTTCAACAGCAGGGGAAAAAAAAACCTGATACTTCACGCATATCCAGCATAGCTTCAACGGCAGGGGAGAAGAAAAAAGGATTCACACTCACAAAGCGGGGAGTAGCTGGCTTGTTACGGCGGTTACTACCCCAAACCAAATGTGCCTGATACTTCACTTTCGATGCATATCCAGCATGGCTCTCTGCTTCAACGGCATGGGAGAAAGACTGATACATTACGCATTTCCAGCATAGCTCTCTGCTTCAACGGCAGGGGAGAAGAAGAATAACTGATACTTCACACATATCCAGCATGGCTCTCTGCTTCAATGGCAGGGGAGAAGAAAAACTGATACTTCACGCATATCCAGCATAGCTCTCTGCTTCAACAGCAGGAGAGAAGAAAAACTGATACTTCACGCATATCCAGCATAGCTCTCTGCTTCAACGGCAGGGGAGAAAAAAAACTGATGCTTCACGCATATCCAGCATAGCTCCCTGCTTCAACGGCAGGGGAGAAGAAAAACAACCAATAAGGGCTGTATAATATAGTCTGGGTAAAACAAATAAGCATGGGTGTAGCTTGCTTATTGCGGCGGTTACTACCCCTACTACCCCTAACTAATCAAGCTAGATATTTCACTTGGATGCAGCTCCATCACTGCTCTCTACATTAATGGTGGGGGTGGAAGGGAAATAGAACCAAGAGCTAAGAGAAACAGATAAGTATGAGAGAAAAAAATGTGTGAAGTTTGCTGGGCAGACTAGATGGGCCGTTTGGTCTTCTTCTGCCGTCATTTCTATGTTTCTATGTTACGAGCGCGGAGGCGAGGTCGTTTCTGGAACAGGTGATGTGAGCCCTTGGACCACGGCACGACTCAGGGAGGAGCCCCAAGACACACCGCGGGAGGTGAGCTGGTGCGAGCATGGGCAACAAGGAGCAAGACAAGGCTGGAGCGAAGACAAGGAGACAAGAGGTCTGACCCTCTACCAGATCTGCATGCCCCCGGATGACCAACAACGCAATATTGATCAATGAACAGTCCTCCAACCATACCAAGCCCTTTTGGACCTGCTGCAGGGTCACGGCAAAAGGCGGCAGGCGGAGACCTTAGAACATGGAAGACTTTGGACGAAGACTCAGGCGAGGACACTGTAGATGGAGACTCAAGTGAGGACACTGTAGATGAAGACTCAGACAAGGACACTGTAGATGACGGCAAAGGATCAAGGCACTGTAGACGTAGAATCAAGGCGCTGTAGGCGAAGGATCAAGGCATAGGATCAAAGTGCTGGGTCGAGCCTGCAATGTAGCGCATCCTACACAGTCCTCCCTCGGGACTGGTCGCGGACCATGCTGGGCTCGAAGCAGACTCTAGGAGCAATAATGAAAGCTGATACTGGAACATGGCGAAGATACTGAAGAAGCCTGCACTGGGGCATGCCCTACACAGTCCACCCGTGGGACTGGTCGCCGATCACGCTGGTGCGGAGCAGGTTCGAACAGAATCTTTGGCATGGACGGACGCAAATGCAAGGAACTCCAAAGACCGGGACAAGATTCAAGCACAGGATTCAAGATTCTCAAGGTTTGAAAGACAACTCAGGATTCAAGACTTAGGATTCAAGCAGAAGTCTTCCGGAGGCTTGCACTGCACAGGAGAAGATGGCCTTGTACCGTGAGGCGCCCTACACAGCCCGCCCATGGCCTGGTCGCAGACCACGACAACGGCATGCTGGGAAGGTAGACATCAAGGAACCAAGGAACTGGAGGCAGAGGCGAAGATTGAAGACGTCGGAGGGACATCGAACATCAGGAACAAGAAGACATCTGGAGGCACAGACGAAGGACATCAGGAACATGAAGATAAAGCTGTCAAAGCAGGAGAAGACCACGGGGGACCTGGACCAAAGAGAAGACACAGACGACCATGGAACCCGATCCGAAGGCCCTGACTGAAGGCAGGCAGGGCCCTTTTATAGGGCTGAAGTAGGAAATAAGGACCAGCTGGATTCCGGTGGGGCCAGGAACACTTCCTGCTACTGGCCCTTTAAGAGCAGAGGAGAGGCGCGGCGCGCCTAAGGAGAGCTGATGGAGATCAGGATCCGGTGGTGGCGTCCTAGCCACATCGAGGGCCCAGACGACCAAGGTAAGCAGCACAAGCTGCTCCATGCCGCGAAGAAAGAAGTGAGGATGAGCAGGCTGGCTGCAGGCACTGGCAGGGACAGCCTCCCTGCCGGCCGAAGACCCCGGCAGTGGCAAGGACGGCTCCCTGCCATCTGAGGACCCCAGGAAGGAGCGTCGGGGAGCAGGAGTGGCATCGGCCACGACGGGGAGTGCAGGAGCTGCAGCGCTGGTCCCAGCCGAATGGAAAGGCTCCCGGCTACTCAGCCCTGGCGAGCAGGGCCAAGGACATCCGCGAAGGAGCCCGGAGGCAGCAGCAGGCTTGCCGTGAAGAAAAAGCATCGGCGGCCCGACTGGCCACAGGAGGTAGAGGACCTGCCTGTGCTCCTCACAGGCAGGTTCACAACAAAGTATGCTAGTAACTGGTTGCGGATTGAAGTATGAAAAGGTATTTTTTACTTCTTACCCTTAACAGCAGGCTGAAATGTTGGCCTGCCCATGGTTATCACTCCTTTTCTATAAGGAATCAATGTCACCAGAGTGATTGTGTCGGGGGTTATACTCAATTTTGCATCTACTTTCATATGAATAGAAGAGAGGTGGGGGGATGGAGTAATTTGCATCCTTCAAAGATGAGGTGCAACTTTATTTGGGAGAATGTTATGTTCACATTGGGGCAATTACTCAGGTATTTTCTAAACTTACACACACAAATTAGCTTTGAAAATACTTGGTAAAGTCTTGGAGAGAGAGAGAGAGACTCTTTATAAGGCTTTCATATTAGTCAACTATTTTATATTACTATAACAGTGTCAACTAGTAACTAGAGGTGAGGTTTTGTTGGTGGTCTGGGGTTTGGGGGGCTGTTTCACATGCACAGGCAGAGGTACGAGCAGCACAGTACAGTACACATTAGTGAAGATTTGATGTGATTTGGAATGAGGAAAGATATACAAAGATAAGATTTCTACAATGTACTCTCGCTCTAGCTTGATACACTCTCTACCTGGGTACTATCAAGCTAGGGCAAGAGAACATTATAGAAATCTCATCTTTGTATATCTTTCCTCATTCCAAATCACATCAAATCTTCACTGATGTGTACTGTGCTGTGCTGCTCGTACCTCTGCCTTTGCATGTGAAACAGCCCCCCAAACCCTAGACCACCACCAAAATCTGACCTTGAATTACTAAATGACTCTCCTTTAGTAGTATAAATATATGGCTAATATGCATGCCACCCTAGTCTGTCTCTCTTTGGGCCTTATTTTCCAGATGGATCGCACGCGATAAGGGACGTTTCACACGCGAAAAGTCTCTGATCGTATGCGATACCAAGATGGGGGCGGAATCGGCCCCGGAAGAGGAGGAGTCGGGGCGTCACCGGGGCCGACTCTGCGAAGATGCCGCGGACAACGAAAAGGTAAGGGCCATTTCGCGTCTGAGTTCGCGCCCAATAGCTACATTTTCTATGGTGGCGCTACTGGGTGCGAAACCGGCAGCGATCGCACCACGGCGGTGCGATCGCTGCCGGCTAGCGCAGGACTGCCCCCCGTTTCGGCCCCCGCCCCTCATTACCTAAAGTATCGCAGGCCTGCGATACTTTAGAAAATGAGGCCCTTTGTCTCTCTGGCATATCACACATTTTCATAAACTCCTCCCCTTTGACTACATTTTCTGAATTTGCATACACATCGTGTGATATGAAAAATAATGCTGGAGTTATGGCAAATGTTAGGGCCCTAACACATTTTGATGATTGATCCTGAAAGTTAGCTGGATAAATGTTTTAAAAATCTAACCCTTATTTATTGGAGATATAAACAAAATCAAGCTAATTTTAAAACAAAAGTACTTGCACACTTATACACGTGTATCGGCAAGTGAGGAAAGATATTTTGAAATTTTAAATTGTGCATACACTCTCGCACTTATGTTTTAAAACACCAACTGCACATAAGTGTGCTCCTAATTTTAAGAGTTTACTCAAGCATAGCTAGCGCTCATGTCTTCCATCGAACTTTGTCAGAGTTTAAAACATGCTTGCATGAGGGACACCCCATTTTTTACAATTAGTTCACCAGTTTGCCCAGTTAGTATCGAGGTCTCCCAGACCCCTCTGGTTCTTCATCCTGCACGTTCCCCCCCCCCCCCGACCCAGATCCCTCACCCTGTCCTGAAAGCCCTAAAACGAGATCTATAGATCTCTATAGACTTGCTCCTCATCTGGAGCAGTAGTGAGGTTACACGGATAACAAGCTGACAAGCACTGTGGACTCCAGATTTAAAATACGGAGTTACGTGCGTAACTGCTGGCCCCACCCAAGAATGTCCATGCTCCGCCCATGCCCCGCCCCTTTCCCATCCTCACTGGTATATATGTGCATAGTTCACAGCTTTTTAAAATCCATGTTGCTCGCGGATGGCCCACATATGCGCCTTTACGGGCATTTTTGCATGAGCAACACTTTTAAACATCTACCTCTACATGAACTCTTACTGTGAATTTCACCTGTTAGTGCAGTGCAGAATCCGTTTCTGCAGTAATGGACTTATCATTGACTTGAACAGATGCTGCCTCGCAAAAAAATTTAATTAGTGCAAAATACTGTTAAAACCAAAATAAAAAAATATATCTAATAAGTGAGTCAGTATTTTAAACAATCTAAAATTTCTCTTTTAGTTTCTGATTTATGCTTTGTGTTCAAATCTTTTTATTAACAGAATTACATAAACAGCAAGATGTGCAATTGTTTCTGTTATACACCAGCTAACAAGCAGAATAACTTTGTACATCTGGTTTATGCTTTAAACCATGAGGCAAAATTAGTACCTGAAGTAATTTAAAGTTCCTCCAGCCATGACAATCCATCCTTTCTGTATATTTCAGATGATATGTATGTGATCCACATTTGGAATGTGATTTGTTATATGTGTAACTATCAGATCTCCATTTTCAACGGAAGGATAACATGTAATTAAAATGCAACTGGGGTCTTCTGTTGTTGGAAGTGGAAGATAAATGAGCATGATTTTCAGGAGTGACTTATTATCCCATATGTTTTAATTGCAAATTATTGTTCGAAATACACCCTGCATTATCTGGCTGCTGGCCACTGAGAGGATGCATCACACATAAATAAGGAACTGGATTAGACATAGGGAGGGTTGTAAATAAATCCAAAATTCTTTTTGAGAAATTAGATTTTGATATATAGATCAGGTGACCGATGTATAGATAAAATGGAAGATTTTTTTTAATGCAATGTATATAATGGAATTTATATCTTTGTAGATATGAGATTTAGGACCATTCTCATTTGAATCTTAATGAAAAACAATTGTGTCGCTTTCTGTGCTAGGTGTCCTGAAACTGCATCACAAATAGATATCTGCAGTGTGTAAGTCCTGAACCTCCTATAGAATATCACATGAGTTAGCACTGTGGAGGCAATTTGCATACTGTCTGCATTGGGACCAAAACCAGGCATAGATTGCACTCATGAGCTTTGAATTTTTACAGTGAAAGTACCCATGTACTTTTGCTTTGAACCTTGGCATGGTCACTTGCACCTGCTTTTTCTGTGGGTAGAATTTTGCATAAAAGTGCACACAAAGGTTTGAAAATCTACTTGCATATTTTTCCTCCTTGACCTAAATAAGCTTCCGAGAACGTCTCGTCTCAATGTGACTTAGGGGGTCATTTACCAGATGGATCGCATGCAATAAGGGATGTTTCGCACGCGAAAAGTCCCTTATCACGTGCGATACCAAGATGGGGGTGGAGTCGGCCCCGGAAGAGGAGGAGTCGGGGCGTCACCGGGGCCGACTCTGTGAAGACACCACGGACGACGAAAAAGTAAGGGCCTTTTCGCGTCCTATTTCACGCCCAATAGCTACACCTTCTATTGTGGTGCTATTGGGTGCAAAACCGGCAGTGATCGCACCGCGGTGGTGTGATCGCTGCCGGCTAGCGCAGGACCGCCCCCTGTTTCGGCCCCCGCCCCTCATTACCTAAAGTATCGCAGGCCTGCGATACTTTAGAAAATGAGGCCCTACAAGTCCACACTTTGTGGAAAGGCATGCGGTCTTGCAGCCGCGTTGAGGAACAGCAGTTTTTAGAAAGCTGATTAACAAGGGTCCTTCATATCATGTATGATTGCGTGCAAGTGTAGGTGAACATGGGAAATGAAAAATCTCCTTGAAAGCAGTTGCAGAATTACTGCTTGTTTCATCTTCCTCCACATCTAAGCTTCCAGAACAGTTGGAACTTGCCCCAATCCCATCACTATCATTTTTTTTTTTTTTTTTTACAGGGGTTCATTTATATCTATCAGATAGGATGGTTTACATCCATCCAAGTGTAACCCTTTTTCTGGATTTGTACTGTTCCAAGGGCAGACAAAAGAGTTTTAAATCTGGGGCTGTCTTCACTATTTCTCTTAGTCCCTCAGGGTGTGAGTTCTTCCTCTGGGGTTGAAGGAAGACCTTGGCTCAGGCAGTGGTGTGTATTTTAAGTGTAAGCACTGCTGTAACTCTGCTAGATGTAGTTGATGATGTGCTGTGGCTGGGACAGACAGGCGATTCACAGATTGAGTATTCAAAATAACTGTACTGATATGTAACCCAAATAAAGGTCCAATAAATCTGTATGCTATTCTAAACAGCGCCCCTTTGTGGCAGAGACCTTCTCCCGCTGTCGTGACTGAGGCTGTTGGGGTGCTAAAAGTTGCTGTGTTTCAAGACCTTTAGATGGAGCCTCACAGGGTTGGCTGTTCGATGCCCTCTTCCCTATTGGGTCTCCTGAACAGGAATGGGGTCCTGAACCCATCTAGCAAAGTCAGAGAGGTGGGGCAGAGAGGGGAAGCATGGAGAAATTTAGGATAACTGTCCAGGGGGAGGATGTTACCTGAAGTGCCTTGTAAATAAAGAATTGCTAATAAACAAGTTGATTTTTACCAAAAAGAAAATGATTAGAAGCAATCTTGTAGTAAACAACAGAAGTATTCAAGTTCTGTAGCATGTATCTTTGGAATAATACTTCCAAAAAAAAAACTTTTGTCAACCATAGACAAGTAAACAACAATTACAAATTGTAAATAATTTCCCAATTTTTCTTTTCTGGTAGCGGTGCAAAACAATGTTTACAATTCTGTTCTCTTGTTTCCAAGAACCTTCTGCTGGAATCAATTCCAAATCAGATAAGTATTCATTTTATTCTTTGTGTGTTGGTCTTCACTATATTTTGTTTAACCTTTAAATATATATCATAAGAAATTAAGGCTTTGGGGATACGCTTTCTCTTTTTCCAGGCTCTTCTAAAAACCAAGAGTCCCTCTTATGGTAAGTATCATTTTTCCCTTTTGCTTTTACTGTCCACTTTCAGTGTTACTTTCTGTCCCTTTGGCTTACTTTCCTATTGAGCTCAATTAGATTCTGCTAGCTTGCTAGTCTGGCCAGATCTAAGGTATGATTTCCTTTTGTAGGTATATCCAAATGAAAAGAAGTGAAGGTTGATCTCATATTGCAGAATGCAACAGAAGTAGAGTGAGACCAATCGTATAGTAAGAAAGTCTTTATTTAGCACATATTGAATAAAATACCCAACTCTGGCCGAGTTTCGTCAGGGGCTGCAAATAAATAAAATAAATATGAGGTGTACACATATGTTGAACTGATGAACCATCAATACAACTGTATAATTTAAACATCAAATTAAAACATATATAAATGTAATGTTCATATAATAAAATGACATATTACAATAATAAAACTTGACATAAGGAATATATAGCCAAACAGAAAGAGACACCACCATTAGAAAGATCAGACCATGTGTGGTGACTTGTTGTGAAGGTAAATTTATTTATAACTTGTAAAATTATGGTAATATCTGGTTGGATGAACATTTATTAGAAGTTACTCTCTCTCTTATATTATCATTTCTATTATATTATTTACTTTTATATAAACATTCTTTCAGTGTTACACAATCATTTAAAGCAGTCCTTGTTATGGTTTTAAGACCTCAACATATGTGACTATATATCTAAATAATGAATAACGTCAGACTATTATATATTTATTAATTAAGGTTCAATCGATATAATAATATAATCTATAAATAAAAATGTTAAATAGTTTGTACGTCGTCGCTAATCTCGCCAACCGCTTAACCGAATGCATTCAAATTTGCACACAACATTCACTTCCCATACGGGAAGGATCTTATACACTTACATTACATATAGGTCACACCTGTGACAGGTAATACAAGTTTAAAAATTGCTTACACAAAACAGCGACATCTGGTGGCCGTCAGCGCAAGCGCAACCTCTTACACCTTTCACACACCACACCCACCCCACCCCCACACAGGGCTATTGTCTTTCATTCACTCCCTCATAACACACAGAAATCCACACTCATCACCCCACACCCCCCCACCCACACGCCTGCCAATGTCACTTACTTCACCCACCCTCCCAAAACACACCAAAACACGAATTCCTGGCTGCTACATTGGGAAGCCACACATTTCACACACCCTCCGATTTTAAATTAAAGTACCCTCTTCCACCCATCCACGCACTGCACTCCGATCACACACTACACCTGAAACAAGTCCGTGCTTCTCCGCGGCACCACAGGAACGGTCCGGGACACATCGCATTCAGTAGGGCCGTCGGATGCCAGCAACCAAAATGGCGCCGGTGGACCTTGCCCTTACTATGCTATACGGAGACAACAATGACGTCGGTACACCATGTGACATAGTAAGGGCAAGAGCCCGTCGGCGCCATATCCTCAGCGGACATTTGCCCTTACTAGGTCAGGAATCCTGACGCACCACTTTCACCGGTGAAGTTTTGCAACATGGCAGCCGGCGGAACAAACCCTAGCACACACCCTCGCCACCGGCTGGCAGTTTACACAGGTAGCCGGGGAGGAGCACGGTGGGGGACCGTTCTTATTTTCCGCCGCGCGTTTTTCACAGGGGGGGGGCACTCATTCTCCACATCTCCCGAGAGGGGGGCTGTAGCGTGGGTTACTCTATTTCGCCGGGTTGGTGGGGGGGGGGGGGCCAGGAAGGTGTGCTTGCATATTTAAACTATTCTTTGCTGGTGCTGTTCATTTGGGGTAAAAAAAAAACAAAACACACAAACTGTAACCTTTACTGCTCTGTTCTGTTTTTTCAACTTAACCAGGCTCAGCCACAGCAACGCGTGAACCGATTGCTTTCAAATTTGGACACAAGCTTCACCTCACATACGGCAAGGTTCTTCTACTTACGTTACATATATGTCACACCAGGGCTGGTAAAAAAGTTTTAAAATTTGGTTCCACAAAACATCGACATCTGCTGGACGTAAGCGCAAGGTCTTACACCTTGCACAAACGCTCACACCCCACACACACGTGACCAATGTTTGGGATTCACACACCCTCCGACCAGACACAAATCCACCCTCCTCACACACCCCCGCACACATGCCAATTGTACTTACTTCACACACCCTCCCAAAACACACAAAAACACAAAATTCCAGCATGCTACACCGGGAGGCCACTCACATGCCACATGTTTGCAATTCCCACACCCTACGAACTCACACAAAAACACCCTCCTCACACCCCCCACACCATGACTTTTCTACTTACTGCCCACACCCTCAGAATGCACGCAAAACGGCAGAATAGTTCGGGCTGCTCCAGCGGGGGGGGGGGGGGGGGCAACACCGCTCCGTGACACATCGCATACACTACGGCCATCGGCTGCCAGCAATAAAAATGGCGCCGCCGGCTCTGTCCCTTACTAGGACACTCGGGAACGCCAATGGCGGCATAGCCCATGTGACATAGTAAGGGCGAGGGCCCTTCGACGCCATTTTCTGGACTGGCAACCGGCGCACCTTCGCCCTTACTATCTGAGCGAGACAACCGCTCCCATTGCTCCACCCCACTGACAGAGTAAGTTCTAACAGCCGTCGGAGACAGTTTCAGTGCTGGCTGCCAGGGCCGGCGCTAATACTTCCATGCCGGAACGAACGCCCGCTCCACCGACTACCATTTTTGACAGGTATCGGCGGGCCTGCAGGGGGGGGGGGGCGTGGGGATGTTCTTGCGTCCATGGTTGGGGGGGGGGGAAGGGGGCGGTTATCCCCATTCTCATTTCTACTTAACCTGGCTCTGCCACTGCAACGGGTGGGGGTACAGCTAGTTTTATATATTTTGGATAATAGATAAAGATTTTTTCTTTTATCTTTGCACATTTATTCTATACAGCTCTCATTGGAAAATTCTATCCACTTTTCAGGCTTTCATTTCACTTTGATAAGGTAATTTATTTAATTATACATGAAGGATAAGCAGGAGCGTACTGTACATACTCTTTGGTTCTGTTCTTATTTCTTTCTGTTTAGTGATAAATTACATAGATGATTAAAAATGCCTATGATATTTTTTCGTGAAATTCTGTCAAGTTGCCCTTCAGGTCCTCTTCATATGCTATATCACTTTGGTTAGTTCTCTATCATGTCCAGTTTCGAGATCTCCTCTCTGATTGGTTACTGAACTTTTCGCGCCAAAATCTTGAAGTTAAATGGCTGCCGGTGTATTGCTCGCGTTGCTCTCCAGTGACATTCTTGTTGAAAGTAACTTCAGGTATGTGGTCAAACTTGTTCTAGTTTTATTAACTTTATTTAAGGGACCTTCTGTCTTGTAGTCATTTTTGAGGTTTAATATTATAGAAGCCTTTTAGTTTTATTATCTCGCCTGTTCATACTCGAGTCAGCCACATTTATACATTGTGTGCATTCTTTAACTTTTTATATAGTATGATACCTGAAGAGCTACTACGTTTTTATAGCTTAAATTTGGTTATTGAATATATAACTTAGGTGAATCATTCTTAGGTGAATCATTCTTTGTTCTATTTCTCCTCTGCTTGCCCTGTGTCTGTCAGATAGGTCCTTTGAACATTGTTTGACTTTTTAGTATTACCATGTTTAGATACTTTATCACTGCCAAGCTCCGTATGATTTTTGTCCACTGTTCTTACGTATTTTTTCCAATTGTTGTCTTTTATATTTTTAGAAAATAAAGTTTCTGTTTTTCCCGTCCCTCCCGACGCAGCCTGGTGGCGAAACACGGGTCCGTGTCGGGGGACCTGCCTATATACAAACCTTTGTATTATACTGTGGAGTTGGCGAAATAAAATCTAAAAATCTTTGCATCAAGAAGTGTGGGCATTTAAATTCCTCTGCACATTTTCCTGTGGATTGCTGTGATTTAATTATACATGCCCATCTCTCCTCTCTTTATATATATATATAGATCTATATCTAGATCTGTATTTTTTTCTCTTCCTTTCCCTCCATCTTCAGTTCCCCTCTACTGTTTCTTTCTGTTTGGCTATATATTCCTTATGTCAAGTTTTATTATTTAAATATGTCATTTTATTATTTGAACATTACTTAATTACATAGAAACATAGAAATGATGGCAGAAAAAGACCAAATGGCCTATCCAGTCTGCCCAGAAAGCTCCCACACTTTTCCCATACTTATCTGTTTCACTGACCACCAAATTCAGGGCCCTTGTTGGTAACTGTTTGATTCGAATTTCCTGCCACCCCCTGCCATTGATGCATAGAGTAATGTATATACGCTCCTCGCCCCAACCATTAAAACCTCATTAAATAAACGTACTCTTTCCACAGCAGGCCCCCACTATGGAACTCTCTACCACCATTGCTCCGGAAAGAACCTTGCCCTATCGCGTTTAAAAAGAGACTCAAAACTTGGCTATTCGAACAAGCTTTCAATCCATAATGACAATTCCGCTCAAGCTTTCCAAATATCTTCAGCTTGTACAGTGACTACTTCATATTTAGCCAGGTCCTCTCTAAAACCCCACTCATTCTTTAATGTATTCTCTATTTAATATATTCTTTATTATCTTTGTTATTTATTTAACCCCCAGTTTACTTGACCCAAGTTTAATCTCCTGTTCGATGTAATTGCATTGCTTTTGGTCATGCCTGTTTAATGTTATAATGTAAACCGAATTGATATGTAACTTTGCTACATGAATTTCGGTATATAAAAATGTTAAATAAATAAATAAATAAATAAAAAATAATGTTGGAGTTGCATCAAAGATTACATTTATATATGTTTTAATTTGATGTTTAAATTATACAGTTGTATTGATGGTTCATCGATTCAATATATGTATACATATTTTATTTATTTGTAGCCCCTGATACAGCTTCCTATTAAGGTGAAACTTGGCCAGAGTTGGGCAAGAGTATTTTTTTCAAATTGTTCTAAATAAAGACTTTTTTACTATACTACGATTGGTCTCACCCTACTTTTGTTGCATTTGTAGGTATATGCACACACTTATCTGGGATCCAAGCTCAGTCGGTTATGATGCAATCTCTTATGTGATGATCTCTGGCACAGCAACTGTCTCCTTCAAGCGATGGATCCTGAGGTGTCTGGCGACTGGTCCTCTATTGGTGTCCATCTCCAGAAGGGGTACCTACTACCTAACTATACCAAATCAAAAACAAAGACTACCTCCCTGGCACCGAGTTATCTTCCACAAGCTAAAAGTCTTTCTACTGCAGGTGTCTGTGTAGCTTGATGAAACTGTTTTATCTAGCTAAAGAAAATAAATGATAATCAGGAAGTCCCTGTCTTTAATTTCAGGGGAACAGCAGTTACTGTACACAAAACAAAATTCCCTCTAATTAGAACAGGTAAAATAAATTACCATGTTCCTATCTGTTTGCTTCTACTATTGACTACTCTGTCCCTTCTTTTTTACCTATAGGGCACAGGACTTTCTCTGGGATGTGGAATCAAATCTTCTTTTTCTTTTTTTCTTTCTTTCAAATTTCCCAGGGACACCAGTACTCAGTAACAGCAGGATTACTGGTTTCTGGCTGTTCCCCTTAGGTGCAGGCTAGCTTTACCACAAATACTTTTGGGGCTTGGCAGAGCTGACCACTAGCAATCTTGCCCTCTGCTAAATTCTTCTGCCTTCTGTTTAATTCCCTATGTGGAAAATATCTTTATCTTAGAGCAAATCCTTGCTCCACTGATATCACTATAAAGTAGTGCGCTTAAAAATCTTTACTTTCCTTGGAACTGCCACTCTAAACCTTCCTGGTAACAAGGTAGAGGTGTCAGTCACTTCTATTTAACTTTCCTTATATTTAAAAATAGCTGCTTTGTCCCAAAACAAGGTTCAAGGACTAGTTGCCTTACCTTTTATTGCTCCTATGCTATGTAAATTACTGTCAAAAGCCATGAGGCTAGCCCCCATGCTTTCAAGCTGTACAATACACATATAGGGAGCCTGCCGGAAAACCTGGACTGGATTTCTGCTTATACTGGAGTTTCAGCACAGTGACTTTCCCTGGCCACATAAACACATCAAACCAGCCTTGCACAAGTGATGGGTGCTAGCACTATGTCCCAATACTCAATCTGGTCCAAACCTTTATTTTGAAACTATTTTTATTCGGAGCTACATGGACTTGCTTACTGGGATTCATCTTTCTCTCCAGACCCTTTTTCTTACAGCAGAGCAGCAGCAGAGGTTATCCCAGCATCCCTTGCTACTTCCCTGCTGTGCTCTGTGCTCTGATATGCCTCTATCACTCCCAGGGAGGGGGGGGGGGGCGTTGCAGTAGCTTGTCATAGAGGGACTGTGGTAGCTTGTCACTGCTGCAGGAGCTTGGTAAGTGCCTTCTGCTGCTTGTCCTTCCTCCCTTTGCCTTTATTTTACTCTGTCTTAGTTTTGTTTTACTTTGATCTCTTATTTTTACTTTTGTGCCTGCCCCTGTGGTGCTGATATAACCTGGCTCCTTTAAAAGTCCAGACTATGACATCATCATGACACTAACCAGAAGTTCCATTTGCTCTCTCGGCTTTAAATAGCTGATACCAGGGGGAGAGAAAGTACCAAAACAAAAAATCAGCATGCTGTTTCTGCGGTCCGGAACCCCCGCTGAACGACCTCCTGCAGTTGATCTCCTGCCGGCGCCATTTTCCGTACGGAAAACGATTCGCGGCAGGAGATCGTTTTCCGGATCCCCGCTGGACCCCCAGGGACTTTTGGCCAGCTTGGGGGGGCCTCCTGACCCCCACAAGACTTGCCAAAAGTCCAGCGGGGGTCCGGAACGACCTCCTGCAGTCGAATCGTGTTGGTCTATGGCCGCCGCCATTTTGCGCCGCCATTTTGAAAAATGGCGCCGGCTGAAGACAACACAATTCAATTGCAGGAGGCCGTTCCGGACCGCTGCCGTTCCGGACCGCCGCTGGACCTCCAGGTAATTTAAGGCATTTGGGGGAGGTTCGGGAGGGTGGGGGATTTAAATTAAAGGGTCGGGGTGGGTTTTAGGGGGTTTTAGTGTGCCGGTTTTCCTGCCCCCCCCTTCCTCCGATTTACGATTTTTTGACGATAAATCGGGGAATTGGTATTGTATCGTGGCCCTAAAGATTTTGACGATTTAAAATATATCGGACGATATTTTAAATCGTCAAAAAACGATTCACATCCCTAACACCAATACACCTTCTAGTGGCAAAACAGAACAAGCTGGATTGCTACAGATCCCTACATGCTAGCAGAATATTTCACCTCCGTCCCACTTACAGAACACAGACCTTCACCAAATACAGAACAAAGGATCATAAATTAGAAATAGAAATATGCAGAAATATTCTTTGCCATCCACTCCAACTTAACCCCCTCTCATTCCTGTCTCCTGCAGATAGGAGGGGAGAACAAGTGAAGGATTAGGGAACAGATGGCTCTGTTGTGGTTTGCACTGTACTCTGTCTGCTCCAGGCTCATCCCCCCCAACCCCATCCTGTTCCTTGCATATTACCTGGATGGGGAAGGGCTGGAGAAGGAAGCAGAGGGGCACTGGTTAATAGTCATGGGGGCAATGCCTTGGGTGCTTTTGCTCATAGGTAAATCAGCATTGCTGATGATGCCCCCTTGGGCTTCACACACAGAGCAGCCACCCTCCTCGCGTCTTCCTACTCCCGACCCTGCTAAAGAGTATGGTGTTTGCCATTCAAAGAGATGTTGACTCAGCTAACTAAACTGAGAGGTACATTTGGGCTGTTTATTTTTGTATGAAGATAAATTGGAGAGTTTTTGTTGGAACTGGACTTTAAAGTATTTTTGGTTGCGGTAAATTTTTGTTGAACACCCAATATGAGTGTCAAGTGCTTTCTTCAGAGTCAGAGAGGCCCTAAAGCAAGGACACCCCAAAAATGAGTACATCTTTGAGAGCAACCAAAAGGCAGACTAAAAGACTGTGTTAGGATTCATGGGTTTCGTGGACCCTTGGCCTAAGGTGAGGGTTGATACCACCTGGGGAGGAGCCCCACAGGTCTTCACCGTTGGGAGGCGAGGTCAGCCGCAGCAGGAGATACGGTGGTAGTGGTAGAGAGGTATGACGTCCTGCGTCACAGCCACGTGATCGCAGGAGCTTGTAGAGAGAGACACTGTGAAGTGTCCTGCGGAGTGGGGTAAGAGACACAGTTTGGAGGGAACCACAGTACTCAGGTGGGCTGGAGATGCTGGTACCAGAGCAGGAGCCTCCGACAGAGGAGCGCTTGGCAGGCTCCAAGGAACAGGGAGCGCAAGACAGGAACTACTGGAGGAATGCAGTAGAGACTGTCCCGAGAGCGGGGCAGCGCAGCAAGAGAGGCTCTGGTGTGATGACATAGGCTGACCCAAGGAGCTGGGAAGCCCGAGTCGAATCTCCGAAGGAGTGATGTAAGCTGCCCCAAGGAGTACTGGTGTAGAACATAGGCACTGCCCCAGGAGCGAGGGAGCACAGAGTAGAATCTCCAAGTAGTAAGGTAGTTTGAAGGACAACCCCGAGGAGCAGGGAAGCCAGCAGGCAGGAACTCTGGAGGGCGCAGGGACTACCCTGAGGAGCGGTGAAGCCTGGAGACAGGGTCTCCAACTGGAGCGCATGCAGGCCCCCGAGGAGCGGGTACCTGAGCCAGAGTCCAGAGCAGCAGATAGATCCGGTACAGGAACCACAAGTCTGAGGAGACAGGAGCAAGCACCAGGCGAAGGAACTCGTTGCCAAGTCAACTAGCAAAGGGCGAGGGAGGTGCACACAGACCTTCCTCAACACCCAACTCACGCACACCCATGTAAGAGATCTCGGGGTTCTACTCGACAACCGCCTAAACCTAAAGAAAATGATCAACACCACAACCAAAGATTGTTTCCATAGACTCCAGGTTCTAAAAAGACTCAAACCGCTACTATTCTTCCAGGACAGTTCTGCAAGCCTTAATATTTGCTAAAATAGACTATTGCAGCGCTCTTCTCCTGGGTCTCCCCAGTTCATCCACAAAACCCCTACAGTTGATACAGAATGCAGCGGCAAGAATTCTGACTAACACCAACCGTAGAGAACACATATCACCTATCCTTCATAAATTACACTGGCTCCCGGTGAAATACAGAATCCTGCACAAATCACTAACTTTAATTCACAAATCTATTTACAATCATCTGCATCTGGACCTCAAATTCCCTCTCAATCTCCATATTAACAACAGACCGACCAGAGAAGTATATAAGGAACCCTACAGGCCCCACCTACAAAAGCTACACACGCCTCACCTCGACCAAAGATCGATCCTTTTCAACAGCAGGCCCAGCTACCTGGAACAACATCCCATATGACCTTAGACTGGAACCCTGCCTATTAACATTTAGAAAAAAACTCAAGACCTGGCTTTTCCACCAGGCCTTCTCAGATCTCTCAGTCACACACATTAGACGACCGAATACCCTTTTTGAACTATGGATCTCCATACTAACCTCATGTTCGGAATAAGAGCCTACTCTGTCGCTTTAATTGTTGTTATTATCCTAATCACTATGTTCCTTAGACCTTTCTTTCTAGCAGTCTTTGCTTCCAAGTTTACTACCCTTGTTGAATGTAACTTTGTCCTTCCGTTGTAACTATGGTTTCTGTTATAGTTTCCCCTTTTCAATGTAAACCGATCTGATATGGTTTCTACCATGAAGGTCGGTATAGAAAAGTGTTAAATAAATAAATAAATAAATATGAATCCCAACCTTGTGATGTCATCAGTCGGGGACACCCCTGAGGTTCCCACCATTGGGCCTTTAAAGGGAGGCCCGGTGGCGCGCGCGCACCTAGGAAGGCCCGGAGTCAGAATGGATGATGGCGGCACCCCGGCAGCAATGAGGAGCCTTGAGAACCCGGAGTTATGCGGCTGTAGCAGCTAGCCCCAGCCACGAGTTGACCCGGAGAGGAGAACAGGGCAACACATGACGTGAGTTGAATCGGTCGCAGTCGTTTGCGACTGACGGTCATAACAGACTGTGTGACCTTGTTCCCAACCTGTGAGCCTAGGACCCCTGATGTTTATCCTCCTCCTTGCCGGAAGAATCCCAGCATCCTGGTGGCTAGTGGTCTGTGTGAATTTGTGGAGAAAGAAAGTTGTGAGCAAGAACGACCCCCAGGGACAACCATTCATTCTAAGAGTCCCCAAAGAGAGGGTTATAATTGCAATCACCGAGTCTTGGTGTAACGGAAACCAGGCATGGGATGTGATCCCAGACTACCAGCTCTTCAGAAGAAACAGAGCAGAGAAAAGGGGAGAAGAGTAGCTCTTTATATTAGGAACATGGTAGAAGCTACTGAATTAAAGAGAGTAGAACGAAGATGAACTATTACAGTTTAACTTGGAAAAACTAAAGATAATTTCTGTGGACTACAACACAGAGGAAGGTGGTTCAGAAATAAGAGACATCACCAGAATATTACAGGGTGATCCTGCTTGTAAGCAACATCAGTCTATCAGATGTGGACTGGAGCCTTTTTGTTGTAACATCAGTTAGAGGTTGAGTCCTGCAGGTTCTATTAGAAATATGCACACTAAAAGAGAGGCTACACAGGATCTGATACTGACAAATGGACAAGGGAAAAATGAGGGTTTAGTGACCATAGTTATTATAGTTCAATATTAATATCTGAACTGAAGTGAACCATGTCTTTGGGAGAGCTGATTTCAAGATAATGAGTGAGGAGGCCCTATTGGGAATACTGATCTAAATGATATGGAGAAACTCCAGTCAGAATAAAAGGGAGTATTCAGAAGACAATTAATCTCTGTGCAAAGCTGGTTAACAAATGGGAAAGGAGAGAATGAGACCAAAATAGTTCTCTAAGGAGGTAGTAAACATGGTGAAAGCAGAGATTATCATTAAAAAAAATGCATAAGTACATTGACAGAGGAGGAGAAGCAGAATTATTAGGAACCAACAGGGATGCAGGGAGAGCAGTTAGACCAGCAAAAACCCAAACAGAGGAGAAATTGCCTAACTGATAATAAAAGTTAAAACTCTCTCTAAATATATAAAGGAGAGATGTAAAACCAAAGGAGACTAGATAAGAAAAGGGACAACATGGATTTGTGAAGGAAGGCCAGCAGAAGGTACCAATCTGTGCCATAGTTAAAAAAGCACTGGAACATTTTTGGTGTCCATTCCATATTCCAAAAGAAGCCTCGCTTTGCTTTTTCTTGGGGAAGAAATATTAAGGAAATTGTTGTTCAATCTACCCTATACTGTCTCGACTGTAACATCTGTTCTCTAAAATTACAGTCAGATCAAGTGACCACAAGCAATGGGCAAGTTATTAAATTGAGACAGACATTTTCTTGTAGATCCACATTTGTGATTTACTTGATAATATGCCCATGCAATTTATACTATGTGGGACTGTCAAAGCACATGATTAGGACTCATTTAATTGAGCATAAGAGCTGTCTCAATACTTGAAAGTTGGAAGTTCCAATGATATTACATTTTATACAATGTAACTAGACTTTTTTAGATATTAAATGGACTATACTGGACCATATTCAAGCAGAGTGGCATGGGCTGGATTGGATTCGGACACTTGCACAAAGAGAATAATGGATTTTTTGATGCAGTGCCCCCTAAAGGTTTAAATGTTGATATTGAGTGGGGTGTTTTTCTTTAAGGTGATGTCATCAACCCTATATATTGTTGGTATTGTGGGTAGTATCACGATTTTAAAGATGGCTGCTATGTATCACACTATACTGCTGTAGATATGTTTGATTATCTCTTGCTTAATTATGCTGACACAAAACAGTTTTTACCATCATTGTTCTTTTGTTTTTGCAAAGTTTTGAAATCATTTTTAAGTGGGATAATTCTACAGTGCCGAGCCCCTGAAGCAATTTCTGAATGAAACATGGCGTCATGTTGGGCACTGAGTGGCGATTACACAAATAGAAAATAATTTTCTTTTACTTGCAATTTAAATGAAAAGAAACAAATTATTCCAATACATAGTATCAATAACTAAAAATTCCTTTTAAAATTTTTCATTGGCTATTGCAAACAAACAATAGGCTGTACTTATTGTTTTAATAGGCAAAGTTAACAGTATAGTTGGTTGTATAAGAAGCATTGTCAGCAGAAAAAGAAGATAATACCTTTGTGTAAGTCACTAGTGAGACCCTACCGTGAGTACCCTATGCAGACCTGCAGGCTATACCTTCTTAAGGGCATTGAGAGGATGGAGAAATTTACATAAGGTTACTAAAATGATTCAAGATCTACCACACAAACCCTACAAAGAAAGACTTGAGATCCTGAAGAAAAGCAGGGAAAGGGAGGAAATGATAGAAACATTCATAAGCTTGACAAGTTTATATATAGTAATAGAAGATATGATTTTCCCATGAAAAGTAACTTAACAGACAGGAGGGCATTACATGAAGATGAAGGGAGGAAGCCTCAGAGGAAAGATGAAAAAAAATACTTATTTACTGAGAGAATGGTAGATGCCTGGAATAAACAATTGTAAACAGAAAGAGTCCTCAAGTGAATGTATTCTCAAATTAATTAAAACACATTCACACTTAACTTTAACACTTGATACAATAAGACAGCTTAGTGTGAAACAGTAAGGGACCTTCATAAATTGTTGCCCAGGTATATTGTATCCAAAAGTATCTTTCACACCCCAGAATGCACAGTTATAATCATGTGTCTCTGGTTATTTTTCATATAGATTTTTTTTAACACATTAAAAATAATTATAAATGAGTTCATTTCATTTTGTATGATTCATAGCCCAACACAGCCACATGTATCAAGATTACATCTCTGCATCAGGGGATTCATTAAACTGCTGCTAAAGCTTCTTCTTATAGTTCATTGATCTTAGTGTTCTTTTAAAGAAGCAGGACACAACGAAAGGGCTGTCATCAACACTGGATCGATAACTTCTAAGTACATCATACACATGCCACAATCTCATTGGCTAAAATTCAAAACTCAACTGTTTGATAACTTTACTATAATCTTTGAAAAATCTATCATAATGAAACAAACTATCCTTTGAAAATGTGTTATTAGCAGTGCCACCTGTCAAGACAATTACTGGAAAGAAAAAAAGACATTCCAATTAATGTCTGCATTAAGTCCCGTAGGATGGATGGTTTGCAATCAGAAATTCACTCTTGCTCTTGTAACTCGGGCACCTTTCCAGGTTACCATTAAGCCCTGGGAACAGATCTGTTAGTGTAGTTAGAGACAGATAATCTGGAGGAGGATCCATTCATTTGGCCCTGCCTATTGAGGGGCTGTAATGGATATCCCCTGCAGGAGGTTTTATAGCAGAGCTCCGCAAAGGGCTCTGGGGGCAGATTAAGTTGGAAGTTAGAGAGGAAGGTTGGAGTTTTTCCTTAGTTGCTTTCTGGGCCTACCTGGAGCCTTGGAAACCATCTGAGACCCCTCCAGGGCAGGGCAGGGCTCCACTGCTGTTCTCTCTAGAGGTGCAAAGTGGTCGCTCAGGGACTGATTTGGAATTTTGGACTTTTGATTAGAAGGAGCCCTACTGAAGGCCTGGGCCTTTCTGAGTCTCAGGAATTGGGGAACCTTGAGTTGAAGACATCCAGGTTTAGGGAAGACATACCCCAGAAGTGGTGGTGACCCATTGCAGAAGATATCTGGTATTGTCTATTTTGTGGAACAAAGAAGTTATTTTCAAGACCTGGGAGGAAGTGATTTTCTGCCCCTCTTCCTACCCATTGTGGACCTGCAGTCCCATCTAGGATCCCTCCCACCGGGATCCTCATCCAGAGAAAAGACAACAAATTGTTAGTAAATATTAGATCTAACGGGAGGACACCCATCTGGAGACCTCAGCCCCTGGGGAGAGAAGAGGTATTACTCTGTGCAAGGACAGGTTTTTTTTGGCCATCCATGGAAAGAGTTTTCCTACCCACCAGGATTTCCTTCTCACCTAAACCAGGAGGGTGATAGGATCACTTGCCCATGCAAAGATTACTATAATTGAGGAGAGAAATGACTGTGGTGTTGGAAGCTGACAAGGGAGGAATGATCATTGTACAAAATCGAACACAATATTTAGAAGTATACAAACAATTAGATGATCGATCCAATTATATATATTAGATCAGGATCTTACCCCGAGATTGTAACAAAATATTTTGACAATAGTAGAATCGGGACGTGCCCAAGATTTTCTCACTTAAAAAGAAGCTTCTTTTTTTATATAGAACATCCGAAAAGGCCAACCATATATATGGTGCCAAAAATTCGGACCACCCTTCAGGAAGACTGATAGTGGCAGCAATGATCAATAATGGAACCTTTATCTATCTCGTAGATCATTTTCTACAACCCTTGGTTCGGTTGGCCAAGTCTTATGTTAGGGATACCAAACAGATATTACATATTTTAGAGTCTATTACTGATGTACAGACAAGATATTTAGTCATTCTTGATATAAAAGCACTGTATACGAGTATTCCACAAGCAGAGGCCCTTCAGGTAATCCAAGAATCTTTGGAAAACAGAATGTGACCTCATAGAGTACCCACTGAATTTTCTCCTGTAGGGCTAGAATTTCTTCCTTTTTGATGGAATATTTTTGAGCAAATCCATGACACAGCAATGGGGACAACGATGGCTCCCCCGACTTGGTGAATCTGTACATGGCCAACTTTGAAGAACAATTTATCTATGCACCCATCTTATCTGAATTGGTATTGACCTGGGTACGGTACACAGACAATATTGTTTTTCTTTGGCAATTAGATGAAAAAAAGTCTACTTCTTTTTTTGGACTGGCTTAATTTGGTGGACAGCAATCTTTATTTCACAATGACATACATAAGAATTAAGAACATAAATTGCTATACTGGGTCAGACCAAGGGCCATCAAGCCCAGCATCCTGTTTTCAACAGTGGCAAATCCAGGCAACAAGCACCTGGCAAGTACACAAACACTAAGAAGATCCTATGCTACTGATGCCAGTAATAGCAGTGGCTATTCTCTAAGACAACCTGATTAATAGCAGTTAATGGACTTCTCCTCCATGAACTTATCCAAACCTTTTTTTAAACCCAGCTACACTAACTGCACTAACCACATCCTCTGGCAACAAATTCCAGAGCTTAATTGTGCATTGAGTGAAAAAGAATTTTCTCCAATTAGTTTTAAATGTGCTTCTTGCTAACTTCATGGAGTACCCCCTAGTTCTATTATCTGAAAGAGTAAATAACTGATTCACATTTACCCATTCTGTTACGATCCAGACCGTGGAGATCCGTGGCCGGCCCCCTCACTTATCCCAAGCCGCTCCGGGGACCGTGATGCTCCATCCGGGCCTCACTAGACCCTTCCCGTGGCATCTTTCTCCTAGATGCTGCCAATGCTCTGCAGCTGGCCCCGCCCCCCTAGGCATGTGCACGCACGCACGGGCTCTACAATTTAAAGGGACCAGTGCGGGAAAGAACAGCTCCACCTTCTGTAGTGATGTCAGACGCTGCCAGTACTTAAGCTTGCTTGGCAATCTTCTCCCTTGCCTTGCAATGAGGTTCTCTCTGCTCCCAGAGGTTGCTAGTTGCTGTTCTTCTTCCCTGGCTTCTGACTTCAGCTTCATCCCTGGCTTCTGATTCCAGCTTTATCCCTGGCTTCTGACTCCAGCTTCTGCTCCTGGTTCCTGACTTCAACTTGCTCTCAGTCTCCTGTTCTGTGACGTCCAGGAGCCCCTGCCTAAGACCAAGCGGCTCGGGTCCTCATGGGCTCTTCCTGGGGGGACCTCAGGCTTCCAGTGGTGAAGTTCCAGTTGGTCTCCTGGCTCCAGCTTACGGTACTCTTCAGGATTCCGGGATCCTCTTCAAGACTCACCCATAGGAGTCCGCATGTAAGTCCAAGAGTGGCCCTGGGTTCTCAAGGGCTCCTCTCAGGGGGATCTTAGGCTTCCAGTGGTGAAGATTCCTCCGGTCCTCCTGCCCTGTGCTGCCTCCCAGCTTCGACCTCCACTGTGGTCCTCACAACAGTGCGCCATCACCTGTCCCAGCCGGTTCAAGGATCCACGAAATTCAACACATTCTAGACCTCTCTCATGGATTTTAAAGACCTCTTATTCAAATCCCGCCTCAGCCGTCTCTTCTCTAAGCTGAACAACCCTAACCTTTTTTAGAGATGTGCATTCGTTTATCACAAATTAGGCAATTTCAACAAAACTTCCTAATTCGTAGTGGTTCGGGGGACCTGAACCATGAAACGGATTTTTTCCCCGAACTTCGGGGAAAATTCGTTTTTTGGTTAGTGCGGGGGGGAGGGGCACATTTATTTAAAAAAAAAAACAAAACACCCCAACCCTTCAAATTTACTGTATTACTGTTTGCAACCCGTCTCTTTCCGACGGCTTCACTCCGCCTACCTCTCTTTGTTTGCTCCTCCTCATGCTGCGGATGATGCCTGGCTGCTGCGGCATCTGCCTGCCATCCTCTCCGCATCCCCAGACCGGCTTGGGCGCTGCCTCCCACCATGCTCCATTTGTACCATAGGGTGTGCATGCCACGCAGCCCTTCTTCTTATTTCCTACTTGGCGCGAACCTCCGGGGCGTCCCCCGTGATGATGTCATGCTGCCCGGATATTTAAAGCCTACAATGTTTGCTAGACTTGAGTTAGCAAGGGTAATCCTATGGGAATTCTAACAGATGGGATTTGCTCTCCGTACCCAGCTACTCTGCCTCTCCAATCTCTATTGGACTCTCTAATGCTAACGGGGTACTCGCTCCTCGGGGGCATCACTTGCTTTCCAAATCGCTATCAGGAAACTGGTACGCGCTCCTCGAGGCCCCATGTTCCCTGACTCTCTGCCTACTCCTACCTTCTCTTCTGCTGGAAGGATTCGCTAATCTTCAACATCAGTGAGTACTACTATCTTCACTTCAGAGCTGTTCCCTGGAACCAGGCACTCGCTCCTCTAGGGCCTGTCTCTGTTCCAGCCCCAGTGTCATCTCCGTGGAACTGCTGCATGAGTAACATCATCTGCAAGCCTCCCAGTTCTCAGGGTTCAGATACTCGCTCCTTGAGGGTCTGCTCTCCCTACCCTGGGGATCTCCATACTGAGGTCTTATATATTCTCCACTGTACTCATTCTCTCAGTTCTTTCCATTACAGCGCACTGCTACCACCGGAGGTATCCCCAGCGCCTGAGGGAAGTATCCCAGCTACCGGAGGTATCCAGCGCTTGAGGGAATCCAACCCTGCCGGGCTATTCCAGCTGCTCACTACTGCCACCATCTGGTGGCTTCCTTACACAGTTTAATAGAAGATCAAACTCTGTGTTTGTGAGTCCTGAGCTAAGCCTGACCTGTGGCCCCTCATGGACTGTCCCCCTGTGGGCGTGGTCAGCTGCCACAGTGTTCCAAGGGTCCCACCCAAACCGTGGCCCCTCATGGGACTTCCCCCTGTGGGCGTGGTCAGCTGCCACAGTGTCCCAAGGGTCCACCCAAACCTCACAGTTTACAACAATTAACAATCCCCCCACCATCCCGATTCCTCCCCAAGACTTACTAAAAGCCCTGGTGGTCCAGCGGGGTCCCCACAAGTGATCTCTCCCTCCGGGCTGTCCGGGCCGGCTACAAATCAAAAATGGCGCCGATGGGCCCTTTGCCCTTATGATGTCACAGGGGCTACCAGTGCCATTGGTCTGCCGCGTCACATGGTAGGAGCAATGGATGGCCGGTGCCATCTTGTGCTCTTACCATGTGACGGGGCCGACCAATGGCACCGGTAGCCCCTGTGACATAGTAAGGGCAAAGGCTATCGGCGCCATTTTGAATACTGGCAGCCAACGGCCTGAGTGCAGGAGATCGCTCCAGGACACCCGCTGGACCACCAGGGACTTTTGGCAAGTCTTGGAGGGGGGGGTTCAGGAGTCTTCAGCCCCGCCCCACTCCCAGACCACCCCGCCCACTTCCCGCCCCCTTTTTCAAGCCCCAGGACATACGCACGTCCCAGGGCTTGCGCGTGTCACCGAGTCTATGCAAAATAGGCTCGGCGCGCACAGGAGGCTTTTAAAAGGGTTACGCGCGTAAACCCTTTTAAAATCCGCCCCATACTGTGTTCCATTAAACCATGTCTTTCTATATACTCTGTGATTGTGATCTTTAGAATAGTTTCCACTATTTTTCCCAGCAGTGGTCAGGCTCACTGGTCTATAGTTTCTTGGATCACCCCTGGAGTCCTTTTTAAATATTGGGGTTACATTGGGCACCCTCCAGTCTTCAGGTACAATGGATGATTTTAATGATAGGTTAAAAATTTTAACTAATAGATCTGAAATATCATTTTTGAGTTTCTTCAGAACCTTGGGTTCTTTATAATCCAGTCCAGGTAATTTGCCACTCTTTAGCTTGTCAGCTGGCCTACTACATCTTCCAGGTTCATAGTGATTTGGTTCAGTTCATCTGAATCATCAACCTTGAAACTATGTCTGGAACTGGTATCGTCCTCAATATCCTCATTAGTAAACATAGAAAGAAAAGAATTAATTTAGTATTTCTACAATGGCCTCATCATTCATAAGGGTCCCTATAACCCCTTGGTCATCTAAAGGTCCAACTAACTCCCTCACAGATTTCTTGTTTCGGATATATTTTAAAAAGTTTTTATTATGAGTATTTGCCCTCTACGGGCCAACTTCATTTCAAATTCTCTCTTAGCCTGCTTTATCAATGTTTTACACTTAACTTGACAATGCTTATGCTTTTTCCTATTTTCTTCAGATGGATCCTTCTTCCAATTTTGAAAGATGTTTTTTTTGGCTAAAATAGCCTTTTTCACCTCACCTTTTAACTATGCTGGTAATTGTTTTGCCTTCCTCCACCTTTCTTAATGCCTGGAATACATTTGGACTGTGCCTCTTTGATTGTATTTTTAAACAATGTCCACATCAGTTGTACACTTTTAACCGTTGCAGCTGCACCTTTCAGTTTTTTTCTATTTCCCTCATTTTATCAGTTTCCCTTTTGAAAATTTAGTTTTCGAGCTGTAGATTTACATATTGTCTCCCTTCCAGTCATTAGTTCAAATTTGATCATGTTATGATCACTATTGCCAAGTGGCCCCACCACTGTTACCTCTCTCACCAATCCTGCTTTCCACTAAGAATTCAATCTAAAATAGCTCCCTATCTCATTGGTTCCTGAACCAATTGCTGCATGAAGCAGTCATTTATTCCATCCAGGAATTTTATGTCTTAAGCATGTCCTGATGTTACATTTACCCAGTCAGTATTGGGGTAATTGAAATCTCCCATTATTACTGCACAACCAAATTGGTTAGCTTCCCTGATCTCTCTTAGCATTTCATCATCTGTCTGATCATTTTGGCCAGGTGGACGATAATATACTCCTTTCATTATATTTTACCCAACACACATGGGATTTCTACCCATATAGGGTCGGATTTTCAAAGGTTACGCACGCCGGGCCTATTTTAAAAAGGCCCAGCGGCGCACGTAAAGCCCCGGGATGCGTGTAGTCCCGGGGCTTCACAAAAGGGGCGGGGGAGGGGCCAGAGGCCTGCAATACAGTGGTCATTGCCGCTATATCGAGGGATTGTGTGTGGGCAGCCTGCTGGGCAGGCGCAAAAGCTAGGATAAAACTTGGGGGGGTTAGAGTAGGGCTGGGTGGGGGAAAGGGTCAGGCTAGGGGAAGGGAAGTTTTCCTCACAGGCCGCTCCAATTTGGAGCAGACTGGGAGGGAACAGAGGAAGGCAGTGCACGTGCATGTTATAAAATCGGGCATACATATGCAGGCACCGGGTAGCGTGTGCACATGTAGGCCGCGCACGCATGTTATAAAATCTACCCCATAGATTCTACTGTGTTTAGATGCTTGTATGATCTTGTATCCTGATGGACTCCTATACCCTCCCGGACATAAAGTGTTACAACCCTTACCAAGTTGAACCTCTCTCTCTATCACTGCGGTATAATTTGTACCTAATGTAACACTGTCCCATTGGTTTGTCCTCCTTCTGCCAGATCTCTGAGTTGCCAATTATGTCTATCCCATCATTTACTGCTATACATTCTAACTCTCCCATCTTACTTCTTAGACTTCTGGCATTGGAATACAGGCATTTCAAAGTTTGTTTTTATTCGTTTTAACAACCTTCTTTTCAGTTGATATGGATAATTTGGAATTCTTTAGCTCAGGTGATTCTTTACTTATAGACACATGGGCTACTTTTGATTTTATTGGAACCTCTCTGTTGGGATTCCCGAACTCTCCTGTTTCATTAGTATCCTTCAAAAATACATTCCTCTGACCATGCACTGTTGAGTGACTGTTGGCTTCCTCCCTTGTTCTAGTTTAAAAGTTGCCCTATCTCCTTTTTGAAAGTTAGTGCCAGCAGTCTGGTTCCACTCTGGTTAAGGTGGAGCCCATCCTTTCAGAAAAGTCTCCCCCTTCCCCAAAAGGTGTCCAATTCCTTACAAAACGGAATCCCTTTTCCCTGCACCATCATCTCATCCATACATTGAGACTCTATTAATTTTTTGGACATTATGATTACTAAAGAGGGATCCAATTTGACCACAAAGATTTACAGTAAACCGAGTGACTTTAATACTCTTCTTCATTTTAAGAGCTTTCATCTGTATCATCTCAGAACTAATTTACCGGTAGGGCAGTTTTTACGCCTCTGTAGACTTTGTTCTGATGGGTCCAAATTTCTAACTCAAACAACTAATTTATTTAGAAAGTTGTTGACATAAGGATATCCTTATAAAGTCATTAAACAAGCATTTAAGCGAGCCAAAAATGCCGACGGCAGCGGTTACTATTAGATAATACCTCTGATACTGATAACAAATCTTTAGTTTGTGTGTTACAATACACTACAAGAACCACATCGCTAGCAGCTCTAATATGACAGCACTGGTCATTCAATCCTACAAATATAGCAGGTATTTGCAGAAATACCAACTATTGCGTATACTTGTGTTAAAAGTATTCGTGACTATGTGGTTCATTCTTGGATGCTGGCGAACAGCACACACTGACATCTCTCAAGCTCCAGGCCATTGGAAATGGAATGATTGTTCGTTTTGTCCACTTTCTACTACTGGTTCAACTTGGAATGATTCAGCAACAGGCAAGGTGTATAAAGCACATCTTACAGATTGCACTATTTCCAGTGTTTTTTATATGATCGTGTGTCTTTGGTGGTGAATTATTGAGAAAGTGGAAATAAGCCCACGAGGAGGGGATTTAGTACATTATTTAAATTATAAAGAACAACACTGGATCTTCTACTTAAATATGATTCTTCTGAATGGGCTCAATAATGAGATTGACTGGTATTCCCTAACGTGAACCAGGGAGGGTCATGATCAATGATTTAATGATTCAATTGTTGTTATGCGTATATAAGCTCATAAGTTCCAGTGAGACTAGAAACATCATATCTGGCCAGACATCATGATGATTGAAACGTAAACATAAGCAGGGTTATAGCTGAGACTGCTTAGGTATTGATTTTATTCATTTTTTCTAGATGCATTGTTGAAAACTACACCCTGAAGAAGAACTAACACAGTTCAAAATACGGTCCTGTGTCGGACGACTTTCATTTTAGGATTTATACTTGTGGTGATTGTGATGTTGTGAAAAGCCAGATAAGTGTTATTCATCTTTTCAAACAGTGACTTCTACTTATTTTCACATATGGTGGTTTATCTGCAATTAAAAATCTTTTCTAAAAAAGGACTTATCGATAAATGATCAAAGATTATATATAAGACGGAATAATACATGTGAAAGCATATCGATGACACCTATTATGAAGGCCATTTTTCAATACATCAAACTGTTTTCATGCTATGGTGATTGTTATTATTTTTTGAAATATAGACAAGGAGGATGATTCATGTTTGTATGTTCTAGTTTCCACTTAGCAAGCAATGTTTGTTTGAGTATATTTATTGTGCCATCTGCAACTATTTTATACAGTAAATTTAAGTTTTGGACACTAACACAGTTGTCCCAGAGGTATTCTTTGGCACCCCAGCTACCAACACACTGAGAAAATTCATATAACACAGGGAATTCAGCCTAGGAAGTTAGTCACCCCACACTGGGACCTGAGAGATCTCCTTTCTACCCCTAGTCAAAGAATTCACACCCAGGGAAATGAGGGAGATCACATAGCTAGTCAGGGTTCCTGCCCTAAAAAGTATAAATAACTTTTTGGCCTCACCCGTGCTGGACCTGCACATCGGAGTGGGGGATTCATAAAATGGTGCCCAACAACATGGAGCTTAGAGTGCAGGGTATGAAAAGTGATTCTTTGGACTTAGAAACAGCTATTTTACAACTTTTGCGACTTTGCTGCGCTTTGAAAAAATTTGAGAAAAACTCCTCCGTAGAGTTACATGAACTAAAGGTGGCCACCGGCCTTGCCTGTGGGGGAGGGGTTCAGTAGCAAATCCCTTGTTCTACTTCCCCAGGAGCTTGGTGACATCAGCAAAGAGAAGGGGTTGGTGACATCAGAGCAGGTGGAGCTGATGCAAATCCACCAGGAGTCAGTAGGGTGACATCTGCAGAGAGCACAGGAGGGGTCTGCCCAAGCCCCTGGAAGTAACTTTGCCTCTCTGTGAGAAGGAGTTATGGTTTTGGCCTGTTGAGGCTTGTTTGCCCCAGCAACCAAAAAGAGAAGGCCCTGGAGCAGGAACAGGAGCAGCGAAGGAGACAGCCTGCAGCCAAAGAGAGAAAGAGAGAGATCAGCCCTGCAGGGAGACTTGCATGAACAGAGAGCAACATGGGAAGAATCGTCCTGCAGCAGAGCGCACCTGAAGCAGCAGCCCAAAGGGAAATATCAGCAGCACCGGAGCCATGAAGAGGAAAGCACAGTGACTGTGATAAGAAAGCCTAGAACCCTAGGCCAGATCTGCCTTGAATGGGGCAGTGACCTTTTTAAGAACCGATTTAGTAAAAGAGCTGGATCACAGGAGAGCAGTCCTCTGCTGTTTCCAAAGAAGCTTTAAGGCGGCTCAGAGTGAGATGGCATGGATTAAGATGACTTTGAGCCGTGCCTGCATTTTATATATCCTTTTACTTCAGTATAATTAATTTAAAAGGACTGAGCAGAAACTGTATTTTTTTTTTTCTGGGCTGGGTGATTTGCTTTCTAGGTCTCAGGATGTTCTTGCTGACCCTGAATTGTGTTTGCTGTTATTGTGTTTTACAGGTTGTGACCTCCCTTACCCAGTGATGGAAGACCTCACGGAGCTGTCGATTGTTCATCACTTTTCAGTGTGAAGCTACCTTTTGGAAAAAAGAAAAAAATCTGAAAAAAATTGCAAAATTTTTTACAAAATAGTGCCCTTGGTTTCCTTTGTAACCTTGCCAATTTTAAGTAATCGTTTCCCCTTTAAGTTGGGTACAGCAGCCCATATGGTGCGTTAACCATTTTGTTAGAGGATAATACCACAGAAGAAGATGAGCACCTTAACCTAGAAGATTTAAACATCAATTCTCTCCCCAGGTTCTGGCAGAGATACCTCCAGTATCTTGCTCAAAGAAGTGTACTCAGAGGTTGAAAGGAATATCTGCCCTCCTCCCAGAGGACTACGTTGGAGAATTTATTTTCCATTGGAGGTGTAATGCATGTGTTGATAATGATATTTAAAGAATGGAGAGAGCATGCTCTTCATTTTTGGGTGCTGGCAGCCTCCGCTGCAGCCAGCAGTGGCAGGGCTGGCCTGTCTCTTAGTAAATATTGTCAAGTCCCATCAACTTCTGGTGGAAATCTGGAATGTGCTGGGTTTAGCTTTTGTGTTACAGGTTGGAGAGGTATACCTTGTATTACAGCGCTGACATCGGATGTAGAACCTAGGTGAGACCTGATCAACCCCATACAGGGATGGGTACTTTGCTCTCCAGAGGATGGCCTGTCCATGAATGTCAGTGGAAAGGTGTATTGCAGTGCATTAATTGAATGGGGTGTGTGTGTGTACTGACCACTATAAAATCAGTGCACAAGTCTTCAACCGGTGTCCAGAATTTAATTCTAAGAGGGGGGGGGGGGGGGGGGGGGGGGGGGAGTAACCCGGGCACCATTAAGCCCTAGGTGTAGACCTGTTAGTGTAGTTAGAGAAAGATTAATCAGGGGGAGGTAAATTCATTTGGCAGCCCGCTCATTATGGGGCTGCAATGGATATCCCCTGCAGGAGGTTTTATAGCAGAGCTCCGCAAAGGGCTCTGGGGCAGTCTAAGTTGGAAGTTAGAGAGGAAGGTTGGAGTTTTTCCTTAGTTGCTTTTTGGGCCTTCTTGGAGCTTTGGAAACCATCTGAGACCCCTCCAGGGCAGGGCAGGGCTCCACTGCTTTTCTTTCTACACAAGGTGCAGAGTAGTTACTCAGGGACTATTTGGATTTTTGGACTTTTGATTAGTAGGAGCCCTGCTGAAGGCCTGGGCCTTTCTGAGACTCAGGGATTGGGGAACCCCTGAGTTGAAGATGCCCAGGTTTAGGGAAACTTACTCTAGAAGTGGTGGTGACCCATTACAGAGGATATCTGGTATTATCTATTTTGGGAACAAAGAAGTTATTTTCAAGACATAGGAGGAAGTGATTTTCTGCCTCTCTTCCTAACCATTGGTGGACCTGCAGTTCATCTAGGTTCGCTCCCACTAGGATCCTCATCCAGAGAAAAGAGGACTAACTGCGAGTAAATGTTAGATCTAATGGGAGGACACCCATCTGCAGTCTTTAGCTCCTAGGGACAGAAGAGAGATTACTCTCTGTGCAAGGACAGGATTTTTTGTCATCCATGGAAAGGGTTTTCCTGCCCAGCTTAAAGATTGCCCTACCCACCAGGACTTCCATCTCACCTAAACCAGGAAGGTGGTAGGATGACTTCCCCATGAAAGATTCCTGCACAGGTGGAAGAGAAGACTGCAACTGAGGAGAGAAAAGACAATGGTACTGGAAACTTCTTTATTGTGCCATCTGCAACTATCTTATACAGTAAATTTAAGTTTGGACACTATCCTTGTGTATTCTTTGGAACTCAGTAACACAGCATCCAACACACTGAAGAAATTCACCTAACACAGGGAATTCAGCTTAGGAAGTCAGTCATCCCACACAGGGACCTGATAGAACTCCTTTCTACCCCTAGTCAAAGAATCCACACCCAGGGAAGTGAGGGAGATCACAGAGCTTGTCAGGGTTCTTGCCCCAAAGTGTATCCATTAGGGATGTGAATCGTTTTAGGACGATTAAAATTATCGTCCGATAATTTTAATATCGTCTTAAACCGTTATGGAACACAATACAATAGAGATTCTAACGATTTATCGTTATAAATCGTTAGAATCGTGAGCCGGCACACTAAAAACCCCCTAAAACCCACCCCCGACCCTTTAAATTAAATCCCCCACCCTCCCAAACCCCCCCCCCAAATGACTTAAATAACCTGCGGGTCCAGCGGCGGTCCGGAACGGCAGCGGTCCGGAACGGGCTCCTGCTACTGAATCTTGTTGTCTTCGGCCGGCGCCATTTTCCAAAAATGGCGCCGAAAAATGGCGGCGGCCATAGACGAACACGATTGGATGGCAGGAGGTCCTTCCGGACCCCAGCTGGACTTTTGGCAAGTCTTGTGGGGGTCAGGAGGCCCCCCCCAAGCTGGCCAAAAGTTCCTGGAGGTCCAGCGGGGGTCAGGGAGCGATTTCCCGCCGCGAATCGTTTTCGTACGGAAAATGGCGCCGGCCATACGCGTATGGCCGGCGCCATTTTCCGTATGGAAAATGGCGCCGGCAGGAGATCGACTGCAGGAGGTCGTTCAGCGAGGGTTCCGGCGCCTCGCTGAACGACCTCCTGCAGTCGATCTCCTGCCGGCGCCATTTTCCGTACGAAAACGATTCGCGGCGGGAAATCGCTCCCTGACCCCCGCTGGACCTCCAGGAACTTTTAGCCAGCTTGGGGGGGGCCTCCTGACCCCCACAAGACTTGCCAAAAGTCCAGCGGGGGTCCGGAAGGACCTCCTGCCGTCCAATCGTGTTCGTCTATGGCCGCCGCCATTTTTCGGCGCCATTTTGGAAAATGGCGCCGGCCGAAGACAACAAGATTCAGTAGCAGGAGCCCGTTCCGGACCGCTGCCGTTCCGGACCGCCGCTGGACCCGCAGGTTATTTAAGTCATTTGGGGGGGGGGGGTCGGGAGGGTGGGGGATTTAATTTAAAGGGTCGGGGGTGGGTTTTAGGGGGTTTTAATGTGCCGGTTTTGCGATTTTACGTTTTTTTCGATTTTTTACGATTTTCACGATATTTTACCCCCCCAAACGGCAACAATACGATTCCCTCCCCCTCCCAGCCGAAATCGATCGTTAAGACGATCGAGGACACGATTCACATCTCTAGTATCCATAACTTTATGGCCCACCTAGGCTGGACCTGCACATTGGGGTGAGGTTAAACTTTTTTCAATCTAAAGACTTCAATCACCTTCATGCCCATCTAAAGACACCTGATAAATAATGAACCACTCAATGGCTTTGAAGGAATGTCCAAAACACTGAAAATGTTTTACCATCAATGCTTCTGTTATCATTGGCTGTAACAGTTCTTACATTCAGCAAATCTGATATGGACCATCTGCTTGATTTTTACCGATGCAGTACTTAGATTGTCTTTAATTAGTCTCTGGATTAGTATGGAGGTGAATGTTTGAGGTCCTTGGATTGAAAAGAACAAGATTTAATGACACTAAGATCTGGAACAACTGCGAGAGTAGACAATATGAGAAGCATACCACGTGATCTAAGAAAGCTTAAAGAATGGTTGATTGCTTGGCAACTAAGTTTCAATGCTAAAAATGGAGAGTTATGTATTTGGGGTGCAGAAATCAAAGGGAGTGATTCATGATTTGGGGGGGGGGGGGCGACTACTGATGTTTACAGTGCAGGAAAGACATTTCAGATTGATTATATTTGATGATTCAAGATAGCAAAACAATGCATTAAGGTGGCGGCACTGCCAGGGAGATTCTGGGTTAGGCAGGGAGAGCCATAATTAGTATGAAAAAAAATCAATTATGATATTATACAGATCACTGGTGACACCTTCTGTGGTATTTTGTTCATTTCTGGAGGCCATACTTTCAGGGAAGGGCTTTCAAAATGTTACAGGGTGTGCACCAAAATCCCTATGAATTGAGATGTATACCCTACCAAAGAGAAGGGACATTCAGATCATGATAGGTATTAATGATGCACAGGAGATAAACCTCTTTCAAAAGAAGGGAGGTTCTGATTAAAAGGTCATGAGGTAGAATTCCAAGGGATTAGACTCTGAATTTCAGAAAATATTTCATTCCCAGAATGGGTACTGGATACTACATAGAATGCCTTCCTGTGGAGAGTGGTGGAGACCAAAAACAAGAGACTGAATGTTGCTGTCACAGGATCACCTGGTTTGGAATTCTTTACCTGGAAATGTTCAAGCTGAAGGATGTATTAAAACATTTTGGGAAAAGGCCTACAGCCTTTAAGTTGTCCAACTTGATTATCAGTTTGGTCAAGAGTTTAGCAGTAACTATTTGTTTGTACAGTATTTATGATGTTTAATATTTCTTTTCCTGTCAAATAATGTTTTAATTTTGATTTAATAATGAATGTTTATTTGTTCCTTACCTAGGAATTATTGATAGGTGGGATAAAAATATTTTAAAAACATAAGAGGGCATAAGCAAAGAACAGAGGAAACAAATGAAGAGACAGCATAGAAACAGAGAAAATAATGGCAGATAAAGACGATATGGTCCAGCCACTCTTCGCACTTAGCTTTCCAAGTCCTTCCTCTCCCTCAGAGATCCTCTGTGCCATTCCATGTTTTCTTGAACTCTGATACTGTCATTATCTCTTCCACCTCCACAGTAGAGCTGTCAATATATCCACCACCTTTTCTGTAAATAAATAGTTACTTAGATAAGCCCTGAATCTACCCCCTTTCAATCTCATCCCAATGACCCCTCATTCCAGAGCCTCCTTTCCATTGACAGAGGCCTGCCTCATGTGCAGTTATTCCTTGAGGTATTTAATGTTGCGAGCTTGGACTGAGGTGGGGGTTGGTGCAACCTGTAAGGAGGAGCTCTGCGGGTCCCCCACCATTGGCTGGCAGAGCTGGGGGAAGCAGAGGCCCAACTGGAGCTTTACCTATCCCATCACAATTTCCCCGTAGGTTGAGCTCTTGTGTGCGGCGCTGGCTGGACTTAGATGTCAGCCAATAAAGGACTTCTTACAGTGCCATCTATAAGAACAGCCCATTTATCCGAAGTCAGAGACAGAGCAATTTCACTTGCGGGCTCCAAATTATTGAACTCATTATCAGACAAGCTTAGACTCCAAAAGGACATTAAAATATTTAAGAAAAACCTTAAAACCTGGTTATTCAAAAAAGCCTATGAGAGCTGGACCTTAATTTGAACACTGTTTAGCAGTCAGATATGCCTGTGATACTTTTAAAGTAATGGTTAAGCAGTATTTAGCGGTCAGACGTGTCTCTTATGATATGCTTTTTACTTTTATTAAGCAAGTTTATTTAATGTAATATATTTTTTTAGATATTTTATTTTAAATGAATATTATTTCAATTTTTGTTCTGTTATTTTAATTTTTATAGTTCTTTTTATTTCTTTTTTTTCAATTGTACACTGTCTAGATTGTTTACAGATTGATGGTATACAAAATAAATAAATAAATAAATAAATAAATGTGGACCTCTGCGGAGGTAAAGGTCTGACAAGTAGAAAAAGTTGCAGGACAGGGTCTAGCATAGGAGGAATACTGGTGGAGAAGGAGTCCGGGCAGTCATTAGTGGTAAACAAAGTTCAACAGGGTCAGGATCCAGGCAGTGGTCAGTGGCAGGTGGAGTTCAATCAGCATCGTGAATCAGGCTAAAGTCAAATCAGAGAGATCCGTTTGAGAGCAGGCAAGTCGGAAGGCAGGACGAGAGGAGAGGACACTGAAGAACTGAAGACTGACCACAGGAGACAAGACAGGAACTAAAAACTGACCATAGAAGAAGACCAGATCCAGGATCAAGGACTGGAGTAGAGGAACAATGAACTGGAACACAGGAATGAAGAGCTGGATCACAGAAACATAGGAACACTGAGGCAATGCACACATCAGAGAAGTCAAGCTATTTCTGAGATGTGGGTTGCTGAGAGTGAGGCCCTTTTAAGGGCTGTGGCCAGTGATGTCAGAATTGAGCACAGTGGGTGGATTACAAACTGGCTAAAAGACAGGAAATAGAGAGTAGGATTAAATGGACAATTTTCTCAGTGGAAGGGAGTGGGCAGTGGAGTGCCTCAGGAATCTGTATTGGGACCCGTACTTTTCAATATATTTATAAATGATCTGGAAAGAAATATGGCAAGTAAGGTAATCAAATTTGCAGATGATACAAAATTGTTCAGAGTAGTTAGATCACAAGCAGATTGTGATAAATTGCAGGAAGACCTTGTGAGACTGGAAAATTGGGCATCCAAATGGCAGATGAAATTTAATGTGGATAAGTGCAAGGTGATGCATATAGGGAAAAATAACCCTTGCTATAGTTACACAATGTCAGGTTCCATATTAGGAGCTACAACCCAAAAAAGAGATCTAGGCGACATAGTGGATAACACATTGTAGGGATGTGCAGAGGGACCACATACGTTACATTCAGTATTTGTATTCGTGGGGGGGCAGATACATTACATTCGGCAAGGGGGGGCCCCGATCCGTTCATGCGTTCCATTATTTGTTTCCCGGCTAAAATTTAATTAACTACAACCCCCAACCCTCCTGACCCCCCAAGACATGCCAAATCTCCCTGGTGGTCCAGCGGGGGTCCGGGAGCCATCTACTGCACTCACGCCATCGGCTGCCAGTATTCAAAATGGTGCTGATAGCCTTTGACCTTACTATGTCACAGGGGCTACTGGTGCCATTGGTCGGCCCCCTGTCACATGGTAGGAGCAATGGATGGCTGGCACCATCCTGCATTCGGGCAGCCGACGGCCCGAGTGCAGGAGATGGCTCCTGGCCAGATGCATGCGCATGTTTTAGGGGAGGTACCGAGTGGAATTGGCGACATCATGCTGCAGGCCACATTGGGCCTGAAGGAGTGCAGTGGTCAGCTGCATCACGGCTGGAGTCCACGGCCCCGTGCCATGGACCTCCGAGAGTAACATTTAAATGCCTTGATCATAAGAACATAAGATATGCCATACTGGGTCAGACCAGGGGTCCATCAAGCCCGGTATCCTGTTTCCAAAAGTGGCCAATCCAAGTGACAAGTACCTGGCAAGTACCCAAACATTAGATAGATCACAAGCTACTATTGCTTATTAATTACTGTCACAGCAGTTTATGAATTTATCCTCTAGGAACTTATCTAAACCTTTTTTAAACCCAGTTACACTAACTGCTGTAACCACATCATCGGGCAATGAATTCCAGAGTTTAACTATGCGCTGAGTGAAAAAGAATTTTCTTTGATTTGTTTTAAATGAGCTACTTGCTAACTTCATGGAGTGCTCCCGGTCCTTCTATCTGAGAGAGTAAATAACCGATTTGCATTAACTTGTTCAAGTCCTTTCATAATTTTATAGATTCCTATCATACCCCCCCCCCCTCAGTCATCTCTTCTCCAAATTGAACAGTCTATGCCCTTATCATTTTGGTCACCCTTCTCTGCACATTCTCCAAAGCAGCTATATCCTTTTTGAGATGCGGAGACCAGAACATTTTGAGATGCGGAGACCAGAACTGCATACAGTTTTCAAGGTGTGGTCTCACCAAGGAGCGAAACAGAGGCATTATGATGTTTTATTTTCAATTCCCATCTTAATAATTCCTAAAATTCTGTTTGCTTTTTTGATCGCCACAGTACACTGGGCCGATGATTTTAATGACGCCTAGATCTCTTTCCTGGGTGGTAGCTCCTAAAATAGAACCTAACATAGAGCTACAATAAGGGTTATTTTTCCCTAGATGCATCACTTTGCACTCGTCCACATTAAATTTTATCTGCTATTTAGAAGCCCAATCTTCCAGTCTTGCAAGATCCTCCTGCAATTCATTACAATCCACTTGAGATTTAACAACTCTGCATAAGTTTGTGTCATTGTTGCATCCGTCGATCGCAGACGGCTGCGACCACTCTGCCTCACCTCTTTTTTTGCCTTTCTTCTCCTCCACGGTAAGATGGCTGCCTCGGTGCTGAGTGCCGAAACCCTCGGCGTCTCCACCTCAGCATGGGCGTCCCCGTCCGCCATGCTCCTTCCCGTGGCCTCCTAGGGTGCGTGTGCGCATGCTGCCTACGTTTATCAACACATCATGTTGAGAACCTCGGGGGCATCCCCACCGCATGACGTCAATACCTCTGGGTATTTCAGCCTCTGTTCAGCTCACAAGGACTCCAGTTTAGCTACTCTGACTGCTTCTAAGCTGCATGCTTAGACTCCTCGCTACCCTCCGGGGTATCTCACTCCTGAAGAAGATCTGTGCACCCGCTCCTCGGGGGCCTCTCACTTCTTACTACCCTTCGGGGTTTTCTCCTACTAACTAGACAACCACTCCTCAGGTCTCTCTCTTCTTTTACAGGATCTCCTGTGCCTCTAGGTACTCGATCCTCGAGGGCCTATCTTGCGCAGAGCTTCCTGCATCATGGACCTCTGGTCCTAACGTCACCATCCACCAGGAGGAATCCTGCACTATTCTTCAGTGAGTACCTCTATGATCTAGCTTTCCATTTCCACCCACCAGGTTCGGCTTATCCCGCTCTCCTGAACACTACCAACCTTGTACATCTAAGTGAGTCTGCTCCATCTGAGGCTGTCTGAATGTATTGGCACTTTGCTGGACTTCAGTGCCATCTCTTCCTGCGATTCTACTATCTATCTACAGCAGTACAATAAAGCTTTCCATCATCATTGTCTGCTCTCTGAGTCTAGCCTATCGCTGTGGTTCCCCAAGGGGCTTCTCCCCGTGGGAGAAGTCATCACCACTAAGAATCTACACTATGCCACAAACCCAACAGTTATCTGCAAATTTGATCACCTTGTGTACTCAAAAAGGGAGGGGGAGGAACAGATTCATCCCAAGGTCTCCAGTTTATAAAGGGTGCACCCTGTCCCAAACACAAAATTGTGTGGTAAAAACAATCAAGAAAATGAAGAAGTCCCTCTTGATGGTGAAGCTAGCTGGATGACACACAGCAGTGTGTGGAAGGTCTCTCTCTCCTGGGGAGCTTCCCCAAATGGTTTATTTGGTACTAAACATAAAGCATGCCTGGTTTCAGTCTTTTACAAAAAGACCATGGTCCATCAGTTATTCTTTCCCAGCAAGGGCTTGTGCTTGCCTTCAGCTGAAAGACTGAAGAGATTGATTTTAGGGACAAAAGGCAAGGAAATAAACCTTCTCCCTCCTCTACTAAGATACTCTCTGAACTAAGTTTAGATTACTTAACTCAGTCTTTTAGGAGGGTGACCCAGCCATCTGCTCCTGGGCCTGGATATCTCTGAGATGGAAGTCTCAGTTTATCAGCTCCTGGCTCCTCTATCCTTTGTTGGGATTTTAATATGTAGCTTGGCTATGAAGCAAGAACAGCTGTCTGACTGTTTCCTCAGAGCACTGATTCTGTCTCTCCCTCTTGATAATTATCTCTTCAGGAGAAGAACTGATTGCAGGACTGCCAGATATACTCCTCTTCCTAGCTTCTGGCTCCAACTCCTGGACATCCCCAACCCTCACACATAGACAGAGCCAGCCAGTTTGTGACTTTTTGTCCTTAAATGGTCTCCCAGCATTCCTTTGGCTTTCACCTCTGCTGGCTGTGTAATGCTGTTCTCTGGGCAGGCTAAACAGTACAGCTCTTTTCCCAACCTGTTCACACCGTGAGTGCTGGATGCTGGTTCTTGCAGAACATTTGTCGTTCACAGAAGAGTACACAGGGGTTATGATGTATTTTTTATATTATTTCACCTTGTCTGTGGTGGCTTGCAGACTCTGCAGGGTTGAAAAACCCTTTTTGGCAGGTCCAAATTACATCATTCAGATCCAGACTCAGTTTGGTCCACATTGTAAGGCTCCAACACATGATAAGCTTGAAGGGGAAGGAGCCTAGTTTATAGTAGACTGCTACATTAAGATCATCAAATATGGCCAGATCCCACTTCTGTTTAGTGCACAGTAGAACTTCACCCCCTACACTCCAAGGCGGTGGACACAGGAGTAATGTCAGAAAGTATTTCTTCACGGAAAGGATGAAGGATATACTTGGAATGCTCTCCCAGAAGATGTAGTGAAGACAAGAATGGTAATGGAATTCAAAAGGGCAAGGGATAAACCTAGACTATTCTGAGTGATTAGAGGACAGAAATGCAGAAATAGGGTAACCTGTAGTAACATTAGTTGTAACATTTCTACATAGGGGTAACCTGCTTGGAGCAGCAGTTACAAACTTAAACTGTAGGAATTGGGTTAACCTGCATGGAGTGGCAGTTACAACCCAAAACATTTTGTTGGGCAGACTGGATGGATCATTTGATTCAGATATAGAACTGCATAAAAAGGGCACAAATAAGATTGGGAAGTGAGGTAAACCTTAAACAATTTTCAGAAAAGTATGTTCATGAGGAACTAGCTAAACGTAATGTAGAAAAATGATGGGACTGGATGGGATGCACCTGAGGGTTTTAAGGAAATTTAAAGTTCTGGTAGTACTTTAGGCTGGCCTTTTCAATGCTTCTTTAGAGTTGGGAATAGTTCCTGAGGTCTAGAGACAGGTGGATGTTGCTCCACTTCATTAAAATAGAAGTAAGGGGGAGGCTGAAAACTACAGGCTTCTTAGTCCGATCTCTGTGTTAAGCAAACTAATGGATTTGCTGCTAAAACAGAGGATAGTGCAGTTTCTGGAATCCTAACTAACTTTAAGATTACTATAGATTTCCATGGCTTCTGACTTATCCCTATTTATCTTGAGACCTGAAAATTGTCCGAAGAAATCCTGGTAGGCTAGGACTTTCAGCAGTGAGCTGAAAGGGTTCAAAAGAAAGATTAATATGTCATTGGCAAATGCTGCAATTTTAAAGGAAGTATCTTTAACTTCCAGTCTTGTAATAGTGTTGTCTTCACCAATTTTCCATAACAACAGGTCTATGAATAATAAGTAGAGTGAAGGAGATAAGGGGCATCCCTGATGCACACCCCTATTAATAATAAAAGCTAAGGATTTGCCACCACTAACCAGTATGTGGGACATCGGGTTACCATATAAAAGAGAAATACTCCAAACAATGTCTCCCTGAAATCCAAATAGCCTGAGAATTGAAAAAAGGTAGGGCAAAGAAACTTGATTAAAGCTTTTTCTGAGTCAAACCTCACTGCTATAGAATGTACCTGGTGGCATTTGTAGTAGGCTATTGCCGTAATTAATTTAGTAATATGTGTACCAGCATTTCTGCCCTTCACAAACCTCACTTGACTGTGAGAGATGAGGTACGGGAACACTAAACTTAACCTATCAGCAAATGTTTTTGCATATATTTTTAGGTCACAATTTAATAAGGAGATTGGTCTGTATGATGATGGTTGAGTGGGATCCTTTCCAGACTTTGCCTTGTTGAAATCTTTTGGAAATGCTTCTTTAACTAAAGAATCTGTAATATTTTGTAATAATCGTATGAGGATCCATTTGGGCCCGGGACTTTGCCTTTTCTGTGCGATATTAAGTCGGAGGTCCCGAAGGGTAAAAAAAAGTAAAAAAAGTAAAAAAAAAAAAAAGAAGAAAAAAATTTAAATGGGTCTGTGGCTATCGGGCCGAAAACCGGATGCTCAATTTTTCCGGCGTCCAGTTTCCGAGCCTGTGGCTGTCAGCGGGCTCGAGAACCGACGCCGGCAAAATTGAGCGTCGGCTGTCAAACCCACTGACAGCCACCACTCCTGTCCAAAAGAGGTGCTAGGGACGCGCTAGTATCCCTAGCACCTCTTTTTACCGCCGGGCCTAATTTAAATAAATTTTTTACTGTATCACGTGCACAGGAGAGTGTCCTGTGCGCGCGCCGGGACAGCGGGTGCTCGCCCGCTCTCCCGCGTTTTTTACTGTATCGGCCCGACAATTAGCATTGCCTAGTGGGGACAGAGAACAGAATTTTCATTTTCTGTGGCGTATTCTGTCTCTCTGCTCCTCTCTCTGGCTCACCTCGCAGACCCATCAGGAACAATAGGCATATTGTGCCAACACTTTCTTTGTGTTCATTGGGTTCCCAGCAATAACAGTCTCCATAAGCTCGTGGAGGAAAGCTGTGTCTAGCGTGACCCCTCACTTGTCCAGACACTAAGATCTGCACTCACAGCTGTGGAGAGCCTGTGCTGGCAGCTTCCTCTGTGCATTTAAGGTCGCTGAGAGACTTTATAAATCTTTCCAGTTTGGTGCAAAGTAACGGTGTCCCCTTGGCTGAGGGCACATCAAGGCACCATCCGAAGCCCCTTGCATGCGCAGCAAGGGGGCCGAACAACTTTATTAACATGGTTGAATGGGAACATGTGGTAAGCCATATGTAACCAAGGATTAAGAATACCATAAGAGGGTAAATACATTTGGTTTTTTTTTCTGACTTGAGTTCTAGAGGCTGTAGAATGCATTGCTGGGGTGTGGCTTGCTTTCTTTTCCCTCTGATGTGTTTGTCTGCCTGGGGGGAGGAAATGTTGTGGCTCAAAGTAAAGAAGCTGTATGACAAGAGTCTTAAGTGGCAGGTTTCAAGGAATGAAAAAAACAAACCAATAGTATCTTGTTATCAGTGCTGGCAGGAATATAACACCTCTGGTGGACTTACAAGCCTTGGGAGGGGGAGGTGGGGAGAATCAGTTATGAAGTTTTTTTCCTGTCTTCACCTCCAGTTACAAGAGGTGGCAGGACTGAAGTAGAATGACTTCAGCAGGAACAGCAAGACTGAACTTTCTGATCGTCAGCTTGCTATGTCAGGCCTGCCAAAGCTAAGGCTTATGGGAACTCCATGCTAAGAGATATGCTAACGATTAGTCCCCAGGAGCAAGAGAGGTTTTGCACGTGGAGAAACAAGAGACAGAGAAAAAAGTGCATATTGCTTCTGGCTCCTTTTACAGAGCCCCTTTATTTGTCTGAAAGGTTGGAATCCAGAGGGAATTGTTAATATACTCAAAGTAGAACGTGTGTGACTGAAAGGAAGGAATGAGATTGTGATTTGAACATTTTGTTCATATTAGTGCAATCCAGGTAAGAATTGTGGCAGCAAAGGTATAGTAACAGTCAGTTACTTAAAATTACAGCCAAGACACGGAGATTTTCAGTTAGACTGTTGTAGTGAGAAAATTTACTGAGTATGAGAAACTGAGGTGTATAAAAACGCTGTGTTAATATTCTTTTTACTTGTTTACTGAAAAGTGTAAATAAACTTTTCAGACTGACCTCACTGCAAACGTTTGCTACATAAATGGATAGAACCTGAGAGTTAGTGCTGTTGAAGTTCTAGTGCAAGTACTTAACTCAGATTCTGGCCTGAGAGTGACTGTGCAATTTAAGTGACTAATCAGTATTTCATATGAAACAAAACTAGATATTTCTGGGTCAGCTTTAATTCAAACCTTCTGAGCACAGTAATCTATCAGAGGAGAAGAACTAAATTTAAAACCTCTGAGCACAGTAATATATCAGAGGAGAGGAACTATAAGTAAATTTAAGTTGTTTTTCACTTAAGAGCTCTGGGTGTGCCAGTGTGTGTGTGAAAAGACTTTTGAACCAACCTGAACCAAATCATTTTCCTTCTTTTTAGTGAGTTTAGGGTGAAACTGATTATCCTTTGTTTTACACACCAAGTTAGACCAGTTCAATAAGACGTTGAAGACACCACATTTAGAAACATTATTTAAACACATCTTCAGAAGAGGAGGGTCATGGATAGTGTATTCAGGGAACATATGGTTTGATTTATTTAAAGATAGGTAGGACTTCAAACACCTGCACCAGGAGACAGAGAGAAGAGACAGACAGGCTTCAGCCAGCTGCATCCAGCACCTGGAAAAGACAAAGGGAAAGCTGCAAATAGGAACCAGTCTAGAAGGATTACAGGACAGCTAAGTGAAAGCATTGTGCACCACAAAATTATTGGCCAACACAATATAGTAATAATTTGAGAAAGCTACATATATATACTACATAGGAATGAAAATATGGAAACTGTGTTACTTCTAGTATTTTGTTTCTTAGTGAAGCAAAGAGAACATTAAAGAGAAAAATTACAAACCAACAAACATATTTATCTTGTTTATTGCATCACACCTGAGAATCAGCTTGAACACCTGAACTAGATATTTCTGGGTCAGCTTTAATTCACATGAGGAAAGAAAGTTTTGAAAGTAATATTTTCTTTTATAACTAACTTTGGAAACAGTCATACTCACAAAAGAACATAAGAACATGCCACACTGGGTCAGACCAAGGGTCCATCAAGCCCAGCATCCTGTTTCGAACAGTGTAACTATAGCATGGATTATTTTTCCCTATATGCATCACCTTGCACTTATCCACATTAAATTTCATCTGCCATTTGGATGCCCAATTTTCCAGTCTCACAAGGTCTTCCTGCAATTTATCACAATCCGCTTGTGATTTAATTACTCTGAATAATTTTATATCATCTGTAAATTTGATTACTCACTCGTCATATTCCTTTCCAGATCATTTATAAATATATTGAAAAGCACGGGTCCCAGTACAGATCCCTGAAGCACTCCACTGCCCACTCCCCTCTACTGAGAAAATTGCCCATTTAATCCTACTCACCACTTCATGTGAGTCCCCCTTGCCTTCAGTCTTGCTTTGTCTGGCCCGCCTTCAGCCTTGCCTCATCCAGCTTGCATTCAGCCTTGCCCTGTCTGTCCCCTCGGCCTGTGTGTCCACCTTACCCTTGTCTTTGGTGCTTGCTGTGCCTGGTCTCTTGGTCTTGTTTTTTCTCTGTTCCCCTGGGTCTTGTTTCTCCTAGCCTGTCTGTCCGGATCTGACCTGAGTCTTGAACTCTGACATACCCCTTGCTTGCCACCTACATCTGATCTTAGTCTTGAACTGTGACTGCTCCATGTCAACTGCCTGACCTGACCCTTGGACTACTTCTGAACTCTACCTAGTTCTCTGAAGCCCTAGCCTGGCCTATGCTATGTTCGTCTCCAGCTGTTGGCACAGGAATTGTGCCAACAGCTGGAGACTGTTGGAACAAAGTTGCGACAGTTGTGCCACATGAAGAAGGGTTCATGCTCATGCCGCTCCTTACAACACGTTCACACACTCTCTCTTGCACACATATGCTCATACACATGTTCCCTCTCTTGCACACACATGCTGACATACATTGACTCCCTCCCTCAGATGCAGGAGACATCATACCTGGGCCCTCTTTGTTACTTAGTCTGCTGGAGAGATGGGGGTCCACTAGGTGACTCCGCGGCATCTTCATAAAGTTGGCTGCCAGCAGAATGGGTTTTGCTGTGTAGCCTCTTTAGCATCCTGGCCACAAGCAGAATGGGGACCACGGGGCGGCCTCTTCATAATCCTGGCTATTGGTGGGTTTGTGTCCACCAATAGCCCCACCTTCTCTTCATCATCTTTGCCACCAGCAGGATGGGGACTGTTGCGCAGCCTCGGGGCCTCATCATCAACCTGGCTGCATGTGGGATGGGGTTCACTTGGTGGGCACATGGTTTCTTCTAGAGATGTGAATCGGAACCGGAATTGGTTCGGATTCCAGTTCTGATTCACATGTGGTTTTTTTTTCATTGGGTCCAATCGCGGTTTTGTTTATCGGCTGCACCCGAGCCGATAATGAACCGATAATGAACCGATAATGAACGTTTAACCATTTATTCTTTCCTTTTTCTTCCTCTTCACCAAGTTCTGCCACCCTTGTTAATTGTAACTGTACTTTCGGTCACCTGAGTTCTAGTTTGATGTATTTAATGCACTCCCGTTTCATGTAAACCAGCAAGATATGTTCTCATGATTGCCGGTATATAAAAACCTTAAATAAAATAAATAAATAAATAAAATAAATTACACTATTTTTCATGAACTACGGAACATGATGCTGAATATATTGATAGGAATCGTCTAACAGCTATAGCTAACCAAAGAATATTTCCTTTTTATCCTTAACTACCAATGCTCGGTGTGTCATGCTAGTGCAAACCATATTGCTGACTAGCAACCTGCCATCATAAAACTGAACGGTGACATTTTAAACCTTTCATCGGAAAGCTTATGAGGTTGTACATCTGATGTCTCCCTCACTTGTGCTTTTGTTATTATTATGTTTTTATTAGAAATCCACCTAGCCTTGTCTGCCGGTGGGGGATGGGGGAGTGTGAAAGGGAGGGCATTAATGACCCTGGAGAGCCCTGCAGTCCATAAAAACACCCCCTAGCAGAAATGCCTAAATAAGACTGTCCTGAAGCTGAAACCTCTGGCTGCCTGCACGGTAATGAAATGCATGACTACAGGAGATAATAATAATTGCGGCAGTAGGCTCGTTACAGCTCCCAGATGATTTGGTGCTGTCAGGAGTGCACTGTCCTCTGACATCCCGGGAGGCGAGCAGCATCACTGACTGCAGGGGCCCTTGATTGGTGCAGTGAAATATTGCTGGCGAAAATTAAAAGGTCTTCATGTCAAAATAATTCATGATATGCATATCTTCCGTTCTGATGAAATGGCCGATATCTGGATTAGAGAGATAATAAAACCGATCAGGCTACAGTTAAACAATTTAAGCCAGAGAGCTGTTCATTTTGTCGGTGTCACTTGTCAGATCAAGGGGTCAAAACAGAATGAAAGGCTCTCCCCAGTAACCTTCTATGTGATTTGGATCTGGAATATTCCTCATGATTTGTCCAAAGTTCTCATCAAAGCACTGCCGAATAGCATTACCACAGCGGGCTGTATTGTGACATTCAAATTCTGCGAGTGGCAGGTTATTAGACAGGAAGAACGGGCTGCACATACATTAAGCACCGTATCTTTGACCTGTAATTTGAACTGATAGTGATATTGTAATTGAGTGAGTAGAAATAAAAAGTGAACACTATTAAAAAAAACAGGGAGATGAGGAGAATGTTTATTTTTCAGAGGATTTATTGGACCACGAAAGAAGGGTTTGGGGGGAATGATTTGTCAATCTTTTACAATCAGTTTCAGGCTAAGCATTTCTTCATAGCTTTTGAGTTGTACAATAAAGAGATCCATGCAGCCTAAAACTATCCAATAGGAATGGATGTACATACACAGCTGTTTGGATGAATATTTCTGATTCAGATTTATAGTATAGAGGTATATTACATTGTCAATACTACAGTATGTCCGTTTAATACTCCGGCTTGGGGATCTTTAATTTCCTTCCTTTCTACCTTTTATGTAGACTAGACTATTACTGCACATAGGAACTCAGGTCATATGGTTTAGGGCTATGAGAAACCCTGTATTACTAGTGTAATTGATTCTCTTGCAGGGCAGTCTACTACAGGTAAGTCATTAATTTAATGGAATATAATTGAATGTTCTTACTCTACGGGATCTTGTACAAATGTGCTAGTTATCAAACAAATTAAATCATGGTACGATTGCCCTGAGACAAGATCAAAATTTGGTAAAACAAAAGAGACCTTAGTTGCCTGCACGCAGTACCAAATGGCTTCTGAATGGTACTGAAAAATGGTCTCAGAAAGAAAAGTACTAGGAAGTCCCCAAGGAGCAAGTTCAAAGCATAAGTAATTTGATTGTATACAACTGGGAAAAGCAAAAGCTTCCAACTCTGATGCAGAAATTATGGGAAGAAAATCCAGCTGTTGATGAAGTAGGTGGCATATTGGTAAGTTTCTAATTACTTCATAAGTTAGTCCAGGAACGACAGTTTCATAATCATAGTACAGTGGAACAATTGCATGTTATAGAGGTTGATTTGCAACCTAAAGGGTTGCAAATCAACTTGTGTCATTTTAGTATTGAAAAATAAGTTTGAAAAATAAGTTCTAGATATGGAGGAAGACAAGAAGTTAGGAAGATAAATATTTGCTGTGAACTTCAGAATCCTTAGTCTCAAACACACTGTGGAACCCCTCCTCCAATTAATTTTATCATTTTGCTAGTGATAACATACTATTTTATTGGGAATCAGAAGATTTAGAAAATACTAACCATTTTAGGCATTCTTTCCCAAAGGTAAATAAAAGAATGCTATATGAGCAAGTCCTGTCTGTCTGTCTGAGAGCTAGTATCAGTGGAAAAACCAGGAGTTAGATAAAAATTGATGTTCGAGAGATATAGACAAAGAAGAGTTGAAAATGATACTTTCAAACTATGTCAAAAAAGGCAGACAACTTTACTGATGAAGTCTGAAGCACTCATGCACTTGCGGCATTGTTGATGATATAGCTGGTATGTAAGAGAGATGGTGTACCCAGTGAGTTGGGTGAAAGCACTCGGGGAGGGCGAGAGTGAGGAGAGTAAGTAGGGGAGAGGGAGACACAGTAAGAGATGGGATGAGGGTGTTGGAGAGGGAGGGGAAGTGAGTGGGATTGTGAGACAGGTAAAGTAAAAGGGAAGGCAGGGATATCAGTAGAGGGAAGGGCTGGAGAGACAGAGGGCTGCATGGTGGGGAGACGTGAACACCAGCATGATGCCATTGCTGCTGGAGGGACAGGGCTACGAGAGGCTGTGTGAAGATGTTACTGCTACTGCAAAGACCCTTCTGTTCAAGATGTCATTTATTAATGCAGAGGCAGCGGCCGGATGATGTCATTGGTGAAGCAAGTCAGTTTTCAGGCCTCCAGAACAAAAAAAATCCAATTTCTTCATTGGGAGTGTTTTATTTGGGGTTTTTCAGTTCTATCTGATAACCATAAGCCCTGCTTATAATGTAGAACTTCAGACACATACAAGAAATCATCTCTGAGGTGGATTGCTAGAGGTGAATCTTTCTTTTTGAAAAGCGAAATAGGAACCTTTAGCTGGTTTCACCTCAGCAGCTCTTCTGCCCCTTTTCTCTCTTTCGCCTAAATATTTGCCTGAAGTGCATCGGATCATCTGCTTGTTTGCAGTGCATTTCTGGTTCAGTTCCCTTGAAAAATGTTCAGATTTCTACAGTATATTCTAGTACAGTAAAAGGAGACGTTTAAAACCCCGACAATTAGGGGATATACAAATATGTCTGGCTGGTGCATGCCGAGCAGATTTTAAAAGCTCCCTGGATTCACACGTATGTCCTGCTGCACACAAATCTTTTTTTCCAAAAAGGAGTGGGGCATTGGCATGGGCAGAGCATGGGAGTTCCTGGATTTCACATTGAAATTAGCGCGAAAATACTTACATGCACAAACGTGTACTGGGGACCCCTGCTGCGTAATTTTACTTCTGCTTTGGATGGCGTGTAAGTCATGAAACAGAAAAAAACCAAACAGATCAGCGGCATTTTAAGGATTGGATCTAACAAGGGGGAAGGAGGGCTATTAATCTAGAGGGTTTTGGAAGTCCTATCCATCAACTGGGTGAACTGGGTTAAAGGGGCAATGACATCGACACGTGTCTCTTAAGATCCCCTCACGCGATAGAAGCGGCATTTGCACACATAGGCATGCACCCATTTAAAATTGAGATCAAATGCGCACATGTTCAGTATGTTTTCTAACATGCACACATATATGCGTGTATGTTATCAAACAGCCACATCCCTGGTTGTGAGCCGGCAAATGCGTGCACATGTGCACCTGCGCGCCATTGTAAAAGTTACCGTCCCAATGTATTCCTATGGAATTTGGCTTATTCTTGCAGCAGTTTCCATGCAATTTCGCAGCAATCCCTGCAGAATTCTGTGTAGCATTCTTGAGGCCCAAGAGTTTTCCACTGTAGAACGTCCTGAGAACTTAAATCAGCGAGGAACCTGGCAGCACATTTCAGATTTTCAGGTGGCAGGGAAGGAGAAATGTTGCTGTTAGTCCACAATTAAAACGAGGTAAACTGTAAAACCTGGCCGTAAAAGAACTCGGCAAAGGCCGTTTGAAATGCCAGTGGCTTTGAATCTGTGTCCGGGGAATGCCTCCTGACTCGGCCGGTGAGTGCAATGGCACAATTCCTCCCCAGGGAGAGAGCAAATAGAGGGTTTAAGAACAACTCATTTATTTCTGGTGGATTTGCTGCCCCAGTTTATTCTGGCTGCAGTTTATTTTCCCCTGTTCTCTGAGATGTAAAAAAATCCCACCACATAACTACTGCACAACTTTACATATATTGAAATAAAGTAATATGTTTATTAGAATGTAAGACTAATCCCGCAAACGGAGGATTGATACATGATTGTGATTTTCTGGTTGGGGAAAACAGTGGGAGACAGCACTAATTTTCCTGCACAGTAATTTATTCCACACGACTCAAGTGTTGTAATTTTCACACGGAGGCACATCCATCTTTCCCTGGACCCGTCTCCGACTTGCTTTTTTTCCTTTTCATTTGCTTTTTTTTTTTTTCTATTTTCATTCCCCCCCACCCCCCCCCACCAAACAAAATTCGACAGATGGCCTCTGGATGAATCCTTGATAATACTGTCATGCAACGTGGCTAGGACCAGAAATCATCTCTCCACGGTATTTCACAGCAAAGAGAAAATTGCAGAGAGACAAACATCGCTAAGCCCATCACAACAACAGCAACAAAATGTCTGCCTTGTATAAAGGAAAAGGAGGAAGCAGCCATTCCTTGCAAAATGCGAAAGCAGAAATAATGACATTCTCTTGGAGATATAATTTTTTTTTTTTTACTTTCTATGTTGATTTTGAAAAACTTGGCTTGTTTAGTCTCTTTTGGCTTCATAGAATACGTGATAGAGCTTTTAATGTGCCCATACACTCTCTCTCTCCCCCCCCCCCAATACTCCTTGCTCCCCTCCATATCTCCCTTAAGGTCTTTATAATTGTGGATCAGGTGAAGTTTGCTTCCCCTCATTTCAAGGTCATGCACTGCTAGGACCATTTGCCTGACTCAGAGGGCACGTAATTTCACAGCCCTGTACTTCTCATTAATCCACTCTGAGTGGGTGCTCAGGAAGTTCCAGATCACAGATTTGTTTTTGTCTTGTTCTCTGACTCACTGCTCCACAAAAGGATTAGATTAACCCCTTTTGATTGTATTTATAACGTGCTGCATAAAATGTAATAATATACTGATTTCTCCCGGCTCAGCCCCCTGCTGCGCTAAGTATCTCTGTTGTGTCTTGACAAACAAGGGCCTCCGTGATATGAAGTGCTTGTGGCAGAAAGAATTGTTTTGCTTTCTCTCTTGACTCTGTCACAGTTTCAACTTCTCTGTCTCTGCGACTGGCATAATCCTGACCTGCAGCCGGCTCCTCTGTATTTCTAAGTGACATATCAATGATGATTTGGTGTAGGTATGTCCTTGCTCAGACACTGGGTCCAGGGCATCAGATGTGAAGCAGACTGGCGGGCCTTGTTGGAAACTTGAAGTCCATGACCATAAGGCTTGATTCACCACCAAATGAAAACTTTGAGAAATTTCTATCGGATATTTGCTGAGTTTGTTTTTGCAGTTTCAGGTGCATATCAGGGTGTTAAGATATGTTTATTTTATTATTATTATTATTATTATTATTATTATTTTATGTAATATTCTGTTTTTCAGCACTTGTTATTTTAATGATTTTATTGTATTATCATTGATGTATATCGCTTTGCATTTTACGGAAAAGCGATTTATAAATAAATATCAAATGACATGAAAAAGGAAAGGAAACGCTGGGCGGAAGGGGAATTTGTTTCTTTTCTCTGTTGGCTCTGCTTTTATTTACATGATCCACTTGCCTTGAGCAAGTTAAGTAATGATTTTACCTTCTATATATGTGTGGGCATAGGGAGGACATTTTTCAAATGAGCAATTAGCCAGGGAAATTCTTATGGTTGAAAATTGCCCTCTCCTTGGAGGTTAAAAGCAGACTATGCTGTGAAACAGTGAATATAATTTCAGTCATGGCGATGAAGACCGTGGCTGGGAGTGAGGAAAGGAAAGTACATGTGAAGGATTTCGGTTTTGAAATCCCTATGCATGCTTTCCCAAAAGTACTTTGCATCTGCTGTGAAGCAGACGTAAAGTCTGCAAATACCGTTGTACATACAATCTCCACTGGGCCAGACTTTCAAAAGAAAGCTCCATGGGGAGTCTCCTTTGGAGAATTAGCCTGCAGGTCCAGGGGAACAGTGTATCTGTGTGGACATGCAGGCTGTCCACCGGCTTTCAAAATAGCCTCCTTAATTATTCATTCTTCAATAAAGCAGTCTATAAGACCTGTGATTTTGGGTTAACAGATACCTATTTATTAACATTGTCTAGTATGAGATAACTCACAGCATTAACTTTTCTGCCACCGAATGCCTCAATATATAAAGTCAAGCAAGGTCTCTGCTAGTCCTATCCCTCACATCTGAGAATAAGTGAGTATGTACTTTCTCGCCAATTCACCTTTGATCTTTAGCTATCCCGAGGAGTTCTTCTGCTGGATTGTTAAAGCTACCTCTCCAGTGTGGTTTGGAATATTGAAAGGGCCAGGCAATGAGTCTGGGCTTCTTGTGCTGCTGTTTAACTGGCCGCTTGTTAGCTCAGAGAACAGCTGGAACTGGACAAACATTGGAACTATCAACACGATTTGTGAACTTTCTGTCAAAGAGGTATAATGATTCCTTGTGCTGTTATACAAGAAGTCCATACAAGGCACAGACATGGCAGAAAGGAATACAGAGAGAATAGTTTGCAAACAGTCTAGAGCATGCTGTAGTTCAGCAGTTTCAATTTAGGGTCTTTAAAACAGATGCTTTGGGATGTCATCAAGTGTTTGAAAACTACTTTATTATTTTGAGGAAGCTGATGTAAACAAACTGGGCATTTATACTTATACAGAGAGCACTACTAAGCAAAGGCAAAAGTTGCAGCATCTGTTGTGTCTCCTATCATTCCAGGACAACAAATCTATTGATAAAGGCAAAATAAGGATTTTATTATTCCTTAGTGTGCCCTGCTGGATGTCATGAAAATACTTTGCGAACAGTATGTACCACAGAGAGTTTCTGGGAAAGAAAAATTGAAGGTTATTTCTGTGGTTATATTTGGCTTACTCAGTAATGTATAACAGTAAACAAATTCATTTTTAAGGACAAAGACATTAACATTTAGTCTACAGGGTTTGCCTTAATTATCTAAGTATTTCTGCTTGGAGACAGTCTGATTTTTCCCACGTTTTCCTCTGAGGTAATTGGCCCAGCCCAAGTGTAAGGCACGTTATCAGCTGGTACTAGAACCAGTAACCTTCTGGTCTATAGTCATCAGCACTACTGATCACAGCAGAAAAGAAATTCCATGTGTGATGGGGAAGAGTGTAGCGGTGGGGGCATTTTATTATCCACTTGGCCAAAATGAACAGATGGACGATGAAATGCTAACAGAGATTAGGGAAGATAATAAATTTGGCAGCACAGTAGTAATGGGAGATTTCAATTACCCCAATATTGACAGTAAATATAACATCAGGAAATGCTAGGAAGGTAAAGTTTCTAGATGAAACAAATGACTACTACATGGAGCAGTAGGTCCAAGAACTGACAAGAGGGGGAGTCATTTTAGATCTAATTCTTAGTGAAATGCAGGATTTGGTGCGAGAGGTAATGATGGTAGGGCTGCTCGGTAACAGCAATGATAGTGCAATCAAATTTGACTAAATAACTGGGAGGGCATTAAGTAAATCTACAACTCTAGTATTAAACTTTCAAAAGAGAGACTTTGATAAAATGAAAATAGAAATAAACTGAAAGGTGCAGTTATAATTATTATGACTTTACATCAAGTTTAGTCATTGTTTAAAAATACCATAGAAGTCCATTCCAGATGTATTCCACACATTTAAAAAAGTGGAAGGAAGGCCAAATGACTAGCAGCATGGTTAAAAGGTGAGGTAAAATAGCTATTTCAGCCAAAAGAACTTCTTTCAAAATTTGGAAAAAGACTCCATTTCAGGAAAACAGGAAAAAGCATAAGCATTGGTAAGTTAGATGTGAAACTTTGATAAGGCGGGCTAAAAGAGAATTTGAAAAGAATCTGACCTTAGAGGCAAAAACTCATAATGAAAACCTTTTAAAATATATCTGAAGCAGGAAGTCTGTGAGGGAGTTGGTTGGACCATTAGATGATTGAGAGGTTAAAGGGGCACTTAGGGAAGATAAGGCCATCACAGAAAGACTGAATGAATTCTTTGCTTCGGTGTTTACTGAAGGGGATGTAGGGGAGATACCTATGTCAGAAACTATTTTCAATCATGTTGATTCTCAATAACTGATACAAATCACTGTGAAGCTGGAAGATGTAATAAGGCAAATTAACAAACTAAAGAGTAAGCTAATTGCCAAGACCAGATGATATGCTCCTAGAGTTCTGAAAGAACTCAAAAATTAAATTGCAGATCTGTTACTATTAATTTGAAACCTATTGTTGGGATTGTTCACCATGCCTGAAAACTTGAGCCATTAAAAAGGGCTCAAGGGGGTGACTGAGGAAAATAGAGACCTGTTAGTTAAAAATCATGGAAACTATTCTAAAGAACAAAATCACAGAATATATAGAAAGACATGGTTTAATGGGACACATCTAATGTGGATTTACACAAGGGCAATCTTGACTCACCAATCTGCTACATTTTTTGAAGGGGGTTAATAAACATATGGAATAGTATATTTGGATGTTTAGAAGGTGATTGGCAAAAAGTCACATGAGAAAGTCCTCAGAAAATTAGCAAGTCACTGGATAGGAGGCAATATCCTATTTTGGATTGCAAACTGGTTAAAATGAAGCAGAGAATAGGACTAAATAGTTTTCTCAATGGAGAAGGGTAAACAGTGGAGTGCCTCAGGAATCTGTACTGGGACCAATGCTTTTTAATATATTTATAAATGATCTGGAAAAGAGAAAAATAACTGAAGTGATCAAATTTGCAGTTGATACAAAATTATTTTGAGTTGTTAAATCACAAGCAAATTGTGAAAAATTGCAGGAGGAACTTGCAAGATGAAATTTAATGTAGAGAAGTACAAAGTGATACTCATGAGGGAAAGAAACCTATACTTAGTTACACAATGTTAGGTTGCATATTAGGAGTTACTACACAGGAAAAGGACCTGGGTGTCATAGTAGACATTACTTTAAAATTATAGGTTCAGGGTTTGGTGGTGGTCAAAAGACCAAACAGAATGTTATGAATTATTAGGAAAGAAATGGAAAATAAAATGGGGAAATATCATAATGCCTCTGTATCACTTCATGGTGAGGCTGTATTTGGAGTACTGTGTGCAGTTCTGGTCGCTACATCTTAAAAAAGATAAGAATATAAGAAATTGCCATACTGGGTCAGATCATTAAGCCTAGCATCCTGTTTCCAACAGTGGCCAAACTAGGCTACAAGTACCTGGCAAGTACCCAAACACTAAGTATATCCCATGCTACTGATGCCAGTAATAGCAGAGGCTATTCCCTAAGTCACCTTGATTAATAGCAGTTAATGGACATCTCCTCCAAGAACTTATCCAAACCTTTTTTAAACCCAGCTACACTAACTGCACTAACCACATCCTCTGGCAACAAATTCCAGAGATTAATTGTGAGTTGAGTGAAAAATAATTTTCTCTGATTAAATATGCTACTTGCTAACTTCATGGAGTGCCCCTAGCCCTTCTATTATCCAAAAGATTAAATAACTAATTGACATCTATCCATTCTAGACCTCTCATGATTTTAAAGACCTCTATCATATCCCCCCTCAGCCATCTCTTCTCCAAGCTGATCAGCCTAACCTCTTTAGCCTTTCCTCATAGGGGAACTGTTCCATCCCCTTTATTTATTTATTTATTTATTTGACAGTTTTATATACGGACGTTCTGGTAACATAGTTACTAATCACTTCGGTTTACATTGCAACAAATAACTTCACAATATATAGAATAATGTCTTACAATGAACAAGGTAGGATGAACTTGGATAAATAAATAATAATAATAAATTAAAATGAACATGGGAATTATAATTTAAATACAATTTAAATACAATATATTTTAAAGAAAATGAGTATAAATGCTGGTATAATTGCTGGTACTGACTATGTCGAGGCTGATGTCGATAGTCATGAGGTTAAGAGCTTGGTTGTTGGGGTTAAGAAAATGCTTGGTTAAACAACCAGGTCTTGAGTCTCTTTTTAAAAGTAGGTGCTGATTGTACAATTCTAAGGTCTGGTGGGAGAGAGTTCCAAAGTTTAGGACCAGCGGTGGAAAGAGCTCTTCGACTTAGTGATGTTTTGAGAGGATGGGCCTTTAGGGTGTCTCTCTGGGCTAGTCTTTATCATTTTGGTTGCCCTTCTCTGTATCTCTGCCTTTGTTTGTTCAGCTTGGCATACATTGTCTCAACTATTGCTTAGGTAGCGGGCAATAAATAATTATTCTTTCTATTGCTATAGCAATAGTGCTGTTACAAATTCCCATTCCTTTTTTACATGTGTTCTAGATCTATTCCTGTCTGGCTTTTGCCCTCTACATTACAAAGAAATTGGCTCTTGCATTGACCCATTTGAGGCCAAGGCCAATTGCTTGGAGTATATCTTGTTGAGGGGAGATGGAATTTAAATGGAAATGAATGAATGAATGAATGAATAAATCCTCAACCTCCTTGATCATTGCTTTTGTTATCTTTTGTCTGCTCCTTGACACTCAATAGGATTTCAGGACTGCTTCTCTCATTTTCTTCTTACCTCTCTCATCATATTTTCTATATTCTCCGGTGGTTCTTCCTCCACTACTATTCTGCTGTCGGTGTGCTTTAAGACTCTGTCTTGGGCCCTTTTCTCTTTTTTTTCCTATACTTGTTCCCTCCATGAGCTCCTTCCACAGCTTTTAGGCCTTGTATTGAAGCCTAGTCCTGGGCCAGGTCTGCTGCCAAGGCCTGGATCTGAGATGGATCTGATGCTAAGGCCTAGCCCCAGGCCAGACCTGGCACTGAGGTCTGGGCCTGAGCTGGGGTCTAACCAGGCTGCCTGCACGGAGCGGGCTGGATCCTTGAAAAGTGCAGGGTCCAGGGAGCTCTCAACATGGCCTCTTCTTACCCTTTTCCCAGCTTCACTGTTGGGGTCAGGATTTATATCCAGTCACTCTTGCCTGTGTCCCAGTGCTTGAAAAATGACACCATATGCCTTGGGATGGCACCGAAGTAACATCAGTTTAGCACCTTCCTCTGGTGTAGCCAGTGCCGTTTTATTGTGTGGCCATACATTTCTACTGTCCAACATCAAAATGATGTCTCTGCTCTGAATGATGGTGCTGAAGTGATGCCTCTCTGACGCCATCCTTGTGGCAGTTGGCATAATTTTTCTAGTGCCGGGTCAGGGATAGGAGAACTGGAAACCTTGGCCCAGGTGAAAACACCAGGATCAGGTCTTAGTGCCATGCCCCCAGCATTGGGCTAGGCCCAATCCTTGGCACCAGGCTCAAACTAGGTCTAGGCCTTTGTGCTAGGACCAGGCCTTGATTCTGGGCCCAGGCCTGAGTGCTAGGCTCTGGCACTGGTCTGCTAGGCTAAGCCTGATGCCAAGCCTTGGTAGTTTTGGGCAGGAAGGCCCAGCCAGGCCCGCAGCTGCCGCTTGTTTTTCTTAATATGCCACAAATATGGAAAATACCTGAAAAGTTTGGGGTATTTTCATAGCAGGCTATTTTTGGTTTGTTTCATTTGAAATAAACTGAAAATGGCCTCATTTGTTGCATTTTTTGCATTTATTAAAAACAAATAAACATCCCTATTGCTAAAGCATCTTGTTTCTTCATGTATAACATTATTAAAACCCATCTCTTCCTTTCTGAGCACGCTAAGAAAATATTCACCCAGTCTCTTCTCACCTCCTGCTTACACCACTGCAGTTTGCTCTTTGTGGGCCTCTAACTGAACTGTCTTTCTCCATGATTCAAAATGTGGTTGTATGACTTATTTTCTTTCAATGTCTTTATGATCTATAACTACTCTTCTCAAGCCACTACATTGACTCCCCATCCACTTCCATATAAAGTTCAAGCTTCTCTTATTCATCTATAAATACATTCACTCTGCAACTCCTCATTACATATCTTCTCTTCTATCTCCCTTCACCCTTCCTCATGAAATCCATTTATTGGTCAAATCAATCTTATCTGTGCACTTCTCCCAACTCCTGACTCCATGCTTTCTACCTGATCACCAGGGTTTCCTGAGCCATTGTTTCATGCTCTCTCTCTATGGCTGAATTCAAATCCAATTTAAAAACTCACCTTTTTGAGGCTGCTTTTATATTGTAAGCACTTATTTATTTATTTATTTATTTATCGAGTTTTATATGCCATCGTTCGGTTTCGCCATCACAACGGTTTACAAAGTTTACAAAGTTACAAAGCTTCTCTACAATAAATACACTTCCCATAGAATCTTGTTTTTCAAGTATGTCTTGACAAGATTGTAAGTCATTCTTCTGATGTTTAAGGTTGTTTCAATAAATACAAACTTTATTTAAAATTCAATATCTTGATCCTTCCCAGGATCCAAGATGGAGGGTCAGCTCTAAGACTCTACCAGCTGTACTCCATCATTTACCTTTTGTGGTTTTCTTTTTTCCTTATTTGTGGATGGGGTGCAAGAGGAAAAGTAGAACTCAGGTCCTTCCTCCTGGACCTGTGCCAACAACAGTTATCACTTTCCTCTGGACTGCTGCACATATGCAGCTTTGTTCCCCTCAGTCCTTCATGTGATAGCTGGTAAGAGGGAATATCTCCTCGGTCAGTTTGGGAGGTGGTTCTTCGTCAGTGTATGTGATCTCGCTGAACTCTGAGGGGTGCATCTCTTCCTTGTAACTGGTGCTGTTTTCTCCAGGTATTGGCAATTGCCTAACTCTTGCTGATGACATGAACCTGACGATGCCGCGTGCAGACGGGTATGTGTGCAACACCTACAATAGAACATCATAAGGTAGGGGAAGAACTGGAGCCTTATAATGGAACTATTTCACAAAGTGAGGAGGCAGGAGCTTAAGGGAAGCTGGATTGTTTATTTTCCCCAGTTGTGTTGCAAATTTATTTCAGTATTGTAAGGAAATGGAAGAGCATGGGCTGCTATTATGAAAGATAATGCTGAATTACATAAGCAGCTGGAAAACCTGGAAAATGTAGGTCATAAACAAACTTTGAGATTATTTTCACAAGTTGCCTTCCTTATTTCCAATAACAATTTTTCATCATTAAATGAATGAAAGTTTGTCAAGTCCTTTAGAATCCCTACCTCCTATATATAGGATTTATTATTTATCACCTTTTCGAAAGCAAGATCCAGTGGTTGATGAACCTGGCCCTTCTGGACTCTCTTTTGACAGTTTGACTGTGTCTGCACTTTTAAATAAGTTTGAAGGAGAAGATATTTCACATGCTACTTTGATTGCTAATTTTGCTCTTGAGTCTGATGCAGAGTTTAAGGTGAATTTTCAAAAGTTGCACACGTAAAAAGAAGCACTTACTCATGTAAAATGGCATATATGCAAGAAATGCTATTTTTAAAACCTCAACTGTTATGCTCGGAGAGGTGGATCCTTGGTCCGAATGGACGGAGATTGGAAGGAAGGGATCTCCGCTGATGGAAGTAGGTCAGAAGGCAGATCTGCAGCTGAAGACTGAAGAGAACTTCACCCTGGAAGCCCGTGATCCCTCCAGGAGGAGCCTGTGAGGACCTGGATCGCTGGGACTTAGGCAGCTTCACCCTGGAAGCCGAGATCCCCCTGGAAGGAGCACGTGAAGATCTGGCCACTGGGACTTAGGAGAGTCGGTGTGGATGCAGAGGCGAGGAGACGGACCAGGATCAGGACAGGCGGAGGACAGCACACGAGGAGCCAGACCAGAGTCAAGACCAGAAGACAATCCGAAAGGCGATAGCCCAGGACCAGGGGCTGCGGCCAGACCTCAGCAAGGCCACGGCAGAGCGGGACCAGAGGAACTGGAGAACCGCAGGACCGGCAGCAGGAACAAGGAAGACCTGGAACAGGAACTGAGGCAGGCACAAACAGGAACAGGCAGGAACAGCAACTCCTCACTCTCTAGGAGTCGACCGTGTTGCAAGGCAGGGATCTTCGGTCAGACGCCGGGTTTAAATCCCCGCCGGCGTCTGACATCACGAAAAGGGGCCGGCCGCGCTTTCGCGCCTAGGCCCTTTAAAAGGGTTTCCTCTACGCTTGCAAGCCTAGGGGGGCGAGGCTACGGCAGCGTTTGGTGGCGTCTCCCTTGTGGAGACGCCGCTGTGTAGGCCCGAGCAGGCCCCGAGGACCAACGGCTTCTGCTGGCCTCCCTCCCGGCCGAAAAGGTAAGGATCCGGTCACGAGGGTCGCGACTGGAACTGCAACATCAACATACAGGATCCATAAGTAAATGAACACATGTAAAAAGGGATGGGCTGTGTGCATTCTGGAGAGGGGCCAGCATTTATGTGAGAAGGCTTCTATTTTATAAGCAATTTACATATGTAAATATGTCACCTTACTCGCGTACATTTATTCCTGCTCAATATCATGAATAAGTGATTGTAAAATATTTAAAAGTGAAAAAATGACTGGCTGAGGGGACTGGGTGAAATGAGGGGATTTCAGGCTGAAGAGCCAGGCCTTCATAAGCTGCAGATTGACTGAGTGAACTGGTAGATGTATTGTAAAACTGGTTATTTCATTGCTGTGCACGTCGGAAAATCCCCCTACTTAAGGGAGTCATTTTCCAAAGGTATTGCATGTGAAACCAATTAAGCCTGATACATCACTTTGAATGCACATACAGCATTGCTCTTTGCTTCAAAGGTAGGAGGAAATGTGGAAAACAGGTTTTACATTCAGACAGCATCCAACAAGGCATTGATCTGTGCAGTCTGGGTAACCAAGCATCGGGGTAACTTGCTTGATGCGGCGGTTACTACCCTTAACCATTAAGCCTTATGCTCACCTTTGATGCAACTCCAACATTACTCTCTGCATCAATGACAGGGGATGGCAGGAAATCTGAATCAAACAGTTACCAACAAGGGCCCTGAACTTGTTGGTAGATGAAACAGATAAGTATGGGAAAAAGTGAAACAGATAAGTATGGGAAAATAAGTCTGGGAGCTTGCTAGGCAGACTGGATGGGCCGATTGTTCTTTTTCTGCCGTCATTTCCATGTTTCTATGTTTTCGAGTGCGATATCTAAATCGGGGCGGAGTCCGCACCGGAAGGGGAGGAGTTGGGGTGGCCTCAGGGCAGACTTTGCGATGACTTCACTGACGGTGAAAAGGTAGGGCACCTTAACGCTGTCAGCAGCGTGCCCAATAGCGCCACCTTTCACGGTGGCGCTATTGGGTGCAAAAGCCGGCAGCAATTGCTGCCGGCTTTTGCAGGCCTGCCCCCCCCCGCTTCGCCTCCCCACCCCCATTACCACCGGATTTTCTAAGGTCCGCGACCTTAGAAAATCCAGGCCTAATGGTTCAAAAACTGACATACTGGGGGGAGGGGAGGTTTAATGCCTCTAAGTAATGCGGGTAAAATCTACTCACGTATCCTTTCAAAATTTGAAGTTAAAATACACGGGTATATCATTTGCACACACTCATGCAGCTAAATTCTGACTTATCTGGCTAAGTAGCAGCAGGCACTACTTAGCCGGATAAGTCTAAAAGGAGGTACTTGTCCAGCTAAGTAGCGCTTTTCAGTCTTATTCCGATAAATGCCGCTACTTATCCGGATAAATCCGAACTTGCGTGGCTCTCAGTTTTTAAATATGTGAGCATGTTTGTGCACATATGTACTCGTATTTTATAACCTGCACATATCGTTTGTGCACAGGTTATAAAATACTGAAGAAACTTTGCATGTGCTCATATATTCATGAGCAGTTTTGAAAGTTATCCTCTTTGATGTCAATATTCAGTAAGCCGTTTAATGGACAAGTTATCCGGCTAAGGTTAGCCGGATAACTTGCCTTGAATATTCAGTGGGATTAACATCCCACTGAATATCCCTAATTAAACTTGCAAGCAGGTCTAAAATTATCTGGCTAACAGCTGGTTTTATTTGAAAATCGGCTGAGTTAGTCAGATAACTTTGTCATGCCCTGGAATGCCCCGCTAAATTATAGTCGGATAATAACTTATCCGACTATAATTTAGCCCTCTAACAGGCTGAATATCTGACTACTTGCCATTTAGATGGATAGCTTTAAGTTATAATTCTAAATGGCTTTTGAATATTGACCCCTCTGTGTTTAAGTTGTTTTTTATATACAAAAATGCTCTATTTTTTGTCTCTAAGAGCTTTTCCTGATGTTTCAAGTAGACTCAGAAAAGAAGGCAATGATTTCTGTTATTTAGGCCAGTTCTGCAAAATGGTGCTTCCTTTTATCTAAAATATCCATACAAATGTTCGATCAAGTACTGAGGTGAGTCACATATTTTTTTAACCTACTCAACTTTCATTACTTCTCTGTTATAAAAAGCTAGTTAGTTCTCAAGGCTTCTTGAGATGTTTTCATGTTTATTCCTTCTGTTAATATTTCCTTTTGTTTATATTCTTCTCTTGGGACTTTGTGGATTGGATCCTTTTTTTTTTGTTGTTGACTGAATTTAGCAATGAGAATAGTTGTTATGGCTTTTGTTTTTAGCTTTTTCATGTAATTGCTTTATTTCTAATCAAGATTTATTCTTGTATTTTGTGAAAATTAAATAGATCTTAAATGGAAAAAAGGTCAATACCTTCAACATCAATAAGCTGACCCATTACACATTTTCTTGGTGCTGAATTCATGGCAATAAACAGTTGCATAATCCTTCAGAGTACCTCAAGATGTTGCTTTATTTTAAAACGGTATTTATTAATTTAAAAATTTGTAGCCCACCTAATTAAAATTCTAAGCAGTTAACAATACCCCATTCATAATAAGAACAAAAACTCAACATGTCAATACTGCACCTTACAGAAACTATCCAAAAGAGATTTGCTCGACCCAGCTAGATAATTAGTTTCCAAACCAGTCTTAAAGTAGGAAAATGTTTTGCTCGGCAGACACATTTACTTTCCAGTTTTACCAAATGCCAGTTCCAATAAGAATTTCTTCCTAAACTTATTGTTAAGTTCTCGATTCATCAGGTAAAGTATTCCATAATAACGGACCAGTGACCACGAACAATCTGTCAGGAGTTTCACATAGACGAGCCCAGCTCATGGAGGGCACATCAAGCAAATGGCCCCCTGCTAATCTTAAAACATGGGAAGGTTTATACATTTTTAACAGGGCATTTATCAGACAGGAATGTTGCTACTTAGCACTTTTTGGGTTAGTGTGAAAATTTACTTTTATCCATGACTGCACTGCTAACCAATGAAATGCAGTCCAGGCTGGAGTGATATGATCGCTTAATCAAATACCAGTAAAGATTCAAGCTACGGCATTTTAGATGGCCTGCAATGACTTCAAGGATGATGCAGGCAGTCCAAGATGCAGTGAATTACAATAGCTGAGACCGGTCAGTTCATGAAATCCGTTTTTCCAGTGAATGGAAAAAATGTTCATGTGATTAACATTTTTAATGAAAATGTCCCTGTGGCATGATCCATGAGCGGTCATGGCTTTATCTGAGTGCATTTATTTACAGTGCGCAGGATTACTTACCTTTAGTATTCACATACAAGGTTCACCATTAGGACAGTGGCAGGAGCTGCCTTCTCCTGAAGACCTGGGCCTGGGTTCCAACTCTTATTCCTCCTCTAAGGGATTTCGGCCTCAGAGCTCTCTAGCTCTCTGGCTTTTAAGGTGGACCAGGCTAGATGCTTGGTCCCGCACCGGTTAAAGAGGTGCTTTAGGGCCACTCCTTTAAAGTCTTTTGTTAGTTCAAAAATACCTATTCCATTTGTTTTCAGAATTTTATGCGTACAAATGCCATTTTACATGCATAACATTGAATTTTATGGAATCAAGTTTTAAATGGGATTAGTGTGGAAAAATAGCATATACATATGTGTGTAAGTAGCATGTACTCATGGATATAAATGTCATGAATGTGCATGTATTTCCCATGTCATGCGTACATTTTACTGGTGAAAAAAAGGGGTGGGCTATGGCCGTTCTGGAGTGGGGTTCAGATGTATGCGTGGCAGTTGCTGTTTTGTAAAAGATATACATGTATACATTACCAAACTTATTTGTACAATTTTACACCTGCTAATTGACTGATGCAAATGAAATCACACATGTCTGTTGTCTGCAGTTTTTGGATGGGTGAGGGTTCAAGATGAAGTGCTAGAAGGTCTAAGGAGATGAAATGGGAGGACTGGCTGGGGTATGGGTGAACTGTTGATTTCAAGCATGCATGCAAGTATGGCAACTGTTTTCAAAATGGTATAAGATGCAAATTTTATAAAAAACCTGCCTCCATGTATAAATCAGGGCTATTCCGCATACATGTAATATTGTTTATGTCCCTTAAATATACGCACGTATGTTTATAAAATAGTCAGAGGAAGTGTACATTTTCAAGCATTGGAAATATCCACGCACACTGTACTTTTGGAGTAGAGCTTCATGGTATTTTATATGCACTGCAGCTCCTGCAGCATGGTTTATAATACTAGCATAAATCTTTGCATCTTCATTTACATGCAGAAATGCTGTACCATGAATTGATTTAAAAGTTAGGTTCTGTGAAGTCAATATTCAATAGCCATTTAGATGGATAATTGAAAAGTTATCCATCTAAATGCCTAATCGGCGATATTAAAAGCTGTATGCAGCTGATTGCTCTATTACAGATAGATTTGAAAGGTAGGCTCTATCAGCCAAAATTTCAAATTGTTCCAACTGTGGCTTGTGGTAGTTCCCCGCAAGCCGTGCGACTTACCTTTCCCCGGCATCTTCACGGCAAGACATCACCAGCAGCCCCAATGTGGCCGGATGACGCTAACCTCCTTAGCGTGCATGTGCATGCTGACACAGCCACATTTGAAGGGCTAGCAATGGGAAAGCCCCCGTGGCACCTTCTGATGATGTCATTGACCTGCCCTTCATAAGGCTGCCTCAGACATTCTCCCAATGCCAAAGTAACAGGTCTTCCTGGCCTGAGCCAGGTCCTGTTCCACCTTCTGATTTCCTAGCCCTCAGACTGATTTCTAGTATTGACCCCTGCTTCGTTCCTTGTCTAGCTTGACTGCTGCCTGCCTCTAACCTCTGCTGGGATTATCGTCTTGTCTGCTAGCTGCCTGCCTCCAACCTCTGATGGACCCTCGCCTCGACTGTTAGATGCCCACCTTGACCCTAGCTTGAGCCTGGATTCCATTATTTTGCCTACTCCCAGAGATCCTCACCTAAATCCTGCCAGCCCAGGCACCCTAAGGTTTAACCCGAGGGGAACGTGGGCTGGTATAGGTGAAACTTCACTTCGGTCTCTGTCTCGCCTGGGTTCACTTGCTGGTGGTGAGAACCTGTGGGGCCCTTCCCCACAAATAAATCCAATCTCACCCCAGTCCAAGGGTCCACAAAGGCAGCACAAATCTATCCGCTGTATAGTATTAACCTTTGTAAGTGGACATGTGGAGACTGATGCAAGTATTTTATAAACTGTGTAGTTCCTGCCAATTAGTTTATAAAATACTACATATTTCTGCTCCGAAAGTGTGCACACATGTTTCAGTATGCACAAATATTTCCAGTGGAAGAAAACATATTCCTATCTTATTTTATAAACACACAGGGATATATTTTAGCGGGCGGATTTTCAAAGCCCTGCTCGCGTAAATCCGCCCGGATTTACGCGAGCAGGGCCTTGCGCGCTGGCGCGCCTATTTTCCATAGGCTGCCGGCGCGCGCAGAACCCCGGGACGCGCGTAGGTCCCGGGGTTTTTGGAAGGGGGCGTGTCGGGGGCATGGCCGAACGATGCGGCGTTTTGGGGGCGGGGCGCGGCGTTTCAGGGGCGTTCTGGGGGTGTGGTTTCGGGCCGGGGCGTTCCGGGGGCGTGGCCGCGCCCTCCAGAACCGCCCCCGGGTCCGGTCTCGGCGCGCCAGCAGCCCGCTGGCGCACGTGGATTTACATCTCCCTCCGGGAGGCGTAAATCCATGGATAAAGGTAGGGGGGGGGGTTTAGATAGGGCCGGGGGGGTGGGTTAGGTAGAGGAAGGGAGGGGAAGGTGAGGGGAGGGCGAAAGAGAGTTCCCTCCGAGTCCGCTCCGATTTCAGAGCGGCCTCGGAGGGAACGGAGGCAGGCTGCGCAGCTCGGCGCGCGCCGGCTGCCCAAAATCGGCAGCCTTGCACGCGCCGATCCAGGATTTTAGAAGATACGTGCGGCTATGCGAGTATCTTATAAAATCCAGCGTACTTTTGTTTGCGACTGGTGCGCCAACAAAAGTATGCGAACACGCAGTTTTTCAAAATCTACCCCTAGGTGTGCAAAAAAGTATAACAAGTATGCGCAATAACCCCAATTTATATCAAGAGGCAGGTATTTAATAAAATATGCATATATATTATTTTGAAAATACTTGCACATTCTTCAAATCACCAGTTCACCGATACCCCCACCAATTCATCCACTCCATCTCCAGTTCATCTAGACCCTCTAACATTTCACCCTGAAACTCCATCAGATCACCCAAACCTCACACCCCAAAACTGCAGCTAAGTCCAATTTCACTTGTGCCAATCAATTAGCAGGTAAAAAAGCATAGGAATATGTTTGGTAATATATATATATATATGTATATCTCTTACTAAATAGCAACTACCACACTAAGAATGCCCCAGCCCCTGTTTTTTCTGCAGGTAAAATGTATGCATGAAATGGAAAATACACAGTACTCTCAGGGGTAGATATTCAAAAGTCAATTAGATGGATAACTGAAATGTTATCAGTTTAAATGACTAATTTAGCAATTGCAGCCAGTTATTCAGCTAAATTATAAAAAAGTTATCCTGCTATAATTTAGCTGGGGAGGGGTTCAGTTATCTGGCTAACTTAGCAGTATATCGTGTATATCTGGCCAGGTTAGATGGAGAACTAGTTACGTAGCCAGATATCTTCAAAGAAATCTTCAACTTACGCTTCCAGCGCTGAATCTGACAGACTCAGCGCTGGAATGCTGGGAGCAGGTGAGGTTTAAGTTTTCATAGGAAGTGTAAGTCAGCAAAATACAATGAAAAACATGGAGGTATCAAATCTGGATTCCATCTTCTATATCTTAATCATACCAGCCAATACCTCCTGGCAGAGATTAGGGGAATCAATAAGGATGGTCGAGAGGTCCAGGGACAGTTCTGAGGGACCTGAGGACTGGTGTGTGTGTGTGTGTGTGTGTTGGGGGGGGGTCCAACAGAAAAGACTGAAAACTTTTAAAATTGGTAACTGGGTTGGCAGGCTGGGGCATATAATCATTAGGGATGTGAATCATTTTTTGACGATTTAAAACAATCGTCAGATATATTTTAAATCGTCAAAATTCGTTAGAGCCGCGATACAATAGCAATTCCCCTGATTTATCATCAAAAAATCGTAAATCGGGGAGGGGGAGGGCGGGAAAACCGGCACACCAAAACAACCCTAAAACCCACCCTGACCCTTTACAACAAATCCCCCACCCTCCCAAACCCCCCCAAAATGTTTTAAATTACCTGGGGTCCAGTGGGGGGGGGGGGGGTCCCGGCGCGATCTCCCACTCTCTGGCCACGGCTGCGTTAATAGAAATGGCGCCGGTGGCCCTTTGCCCTTATCATGTGACAGGGCAAAGGTAGCGCTGGTGCCATTTTGGTTCCTGGCTCCCGACGTCACGAGTGCAGGAGATCGCTCCTGGACCCCTGCTGGACCCCCAGGGACTTTTGGCCAGCTTGGGGGGGCCTCCTGACCCCCACAAGACTTGCCAAAAGTCCAGCGGGAGTCCGGGAGCGACTTCCTGCACGCGGGCCATATTGCCAATATTCGAAATGGCACGGGCGCTACCTTTGCCCTCACTATGTCATACGGCGACGTCGGCCCGTATGACATAGTGAAGGCAAAGGTAGCGCCGACGTTCGATCGAACTGGTAAAATTTTTGAAAGTTTTGGTTAAAACCACTCTCAAAGTTGTGTTGCCTAAATACAAGTTGCTCTGGACCCCCCTCCATAGGGCTCAACATTGAATCCTGTCGCTTCATACTCAATACATCTTAAGTCACACTTTCCCTTGTGGCGAAACATGGTCCGTGTCGGGGGACCTAAAGACCTCTCTGCAAAAGTATTACTTAATAAATGAAGAATGTGTTGACTTCAAGTCTGATTATTGAATCTTTTGAAATTGGATCCATGAACCTTTATAGCGCTATACCCTTTGCTATGGTGTATATCTTATGTATGTACATAAAGAGCAAGAATAGTGTCAATTTTTCATATTTATTAAATGTATTACGTTTCAAAAATTCTAATGTATACACCCATCAACGTACAAATTGGTCAACGTATAAACATGAAGGGGCCATAGATGATCCCATAGGGACTCCTTTTGTTTGGTGATATAGTGTTTCATCAATTTTTAAAAAACTCTTTTTCAATGTAATGACAGTTAACTGATGTAAAAGTCTCTTCTTAGAATCTGATATCGATGAGCCTTGTAAAGATTTCCAAGCTATATCATAAGCATTATCCTGTGGAATATTGGTATACAGCGCAAAGATATCTAACGTACCAGCCACCATTCTACATGTAAGCTTCGTGGACCCTTGGGCCGATCGGAACCAGAAGATGGACTGCCTTTGGAGAGGCTGTGATACCGGTTCCAACTGGGAGGCGGCGAAGGCGGGCTTGTGGACTGCTGAGAGGAAGGCACGAAGGGCCCTATGCGACCAAGGGCCAGGAGAAAAGGCTGACCTGGTGGAAGGTGATGTTCGCCCTGGAAGCCGGTACTCCCCCGAGAGGAGCTCGTAAGAGTCCGGCCGCTGGGACTTAGGAGATTCGCCCTGGAAGCCGGTGTCCCCCCGGGAAGAGCCCGTAGGAACCCGGCCGCTGGGACTTAGGAGATCTCTACCGACGAAGTCGTTGCTCACCAGGCCAGGGTCAGGTGTGGGAGGATCGCCGTCAGCCAGTCTGGGTCCGGAGCCAGGGGGTCGTCGTCAGCCAGTCCGAGTCAAGAGCCAGAGGGATACCGTAAGCCAAACCGAGTCGAAAGCCAGAAACCACCGAAGCCAAGCTGAAGTCAGGAACCGGGAAGAACCACGAGCCAATCCGAAGTCGAAAACCAGAAGATCAAGCGACGAGCAGGAACACAGCAACTGGGAGCAGGACGAACCTGGGAACCTCGTTGCAAGGCAAAATCCAAGTCCAGCTGCAGGGTTTAAATACCCTGCAGCGTCGGATGTCATCAGGGAGCGTCCTGTGCTTTTCCCGCGCTGGCCCCTTTAAATTCTGGCCTAAGACGCGCGCGTCTAGGGGGCGGGGCTAAGTGCCGAACGACGCCGGCTGCTCCGGCGAGGCGAAGAGGAGGCAGCAGAGGGCCCTGCAGGCCTGGGAGAGAGCGCCCGACGTCGGGGCCGCGGCAGCGGGGGTCCGCGGAGGCCTGGGGGGCATGAGGCAGCGCCAGAGCCGCGGTCAGGTAGGCGGCGATCCCGGGGCTGACCCGGGATCGCAACAGTACCCCCCCTCCTACGCCCCCGTCCGGGGGGCCGGGGCTTGTCCGGATGTCGGAGGTGGAACTGCCGAAGAAGGTCCTTATCCAGGATGTGGGACGAAGGCTCCCAAGAATTCTCCTCCGGGCCGTATCCCTCCCAAGACAGTAGGTACTCCCAGCGATGGCGACGGCAGCGGACATCCAAAACCTCTTTAACCGTGTAGATGACGTCCGGATCCGAGGAAACATTGGAAGGTACTGGCGGGGAAGCCCGAAATCGAGAGAGCACCAACGGTTTGAGGAGGGACACGTGGAAGACATCATGGATCCTAAGCGAGGAGGGCAGCCTCAATCTGTAGAACACGGCCCCTACGCGTTCGGCCACCGGAAAGGGTCCAATGTAACGAGGCGCTAGTCTCATGGAGGGAGTCCGCAATTGAATGTGCTTAGTACTTAGCCATACCCTCGTCCCGGGTAAAAAGACCGGAGTGGGCCGTCGATACCGATCGGCATATGCCTTGAAGCGAGCTGCAGTGCTGCGGAGCTTCTCCTGAGTGGTAGTCCAGAGGTGGTGAAGCTGGCTTGCTGTTAGCTGTGCTGCCGGAGAGGTGACGGTCACCGGTAATGGTAGTGGAGGTCTTGGGATCCTCCCATAAACGAGCTGGAAGGGGGACTGTAGCGTAGCGGAGTGCTTGTGGCGATTGTAAGAAAATTCCGCCCAGGGAAGGAGAGAGACCCAGTTGTCTTGGAGCTCATCCACAAAAGCTCGGAGAAAGGTCTTAAGAGACCGGTTGGTCCGCTCCACTTGGCCGTTACCCTGGGGATGAAATGCCGTGGTGAAATCCAACTGTATCCCAAACTTCTTGCATAATGCCCTCCAGTATTTAGCCGTAAATTGGGGGCCACGATCTGAAGCGATATGCGAGGGCAGTCCATGTAATCGAAAAATATGCTGGACAAATAGGTCCGCCAGCTCAGGAGCCGTAGGCAGCTTGGGTAGAGGGATGAAATGTGCCATCTTTGAAAAGCGGTCAACCGTGACCCAAATTACAGTTTTCCCCTCAGAGGGAGGCAACTCCACCACAAAGTCGGTGGATAGGTGAGACCATGGTTCCGTGGGGATAGGAAGCGGCTGGAGTAAGCCCCACGGGCGCCCCGGTGGAGGTTTTTGCTGAGCGCATGTGGGACATGACTGAACATAGAGCCGGACATCCTCCTTCACTCGTGGCCACCAATAAAACTCGGTGAGCAACTCAAGGGTTTGAGCAATCCCAGGATGGCCAGCCGTCAAGGAGTCGTGTGCCCATGCCAGAACCTTCTTCCGAGAACGGATTGGAACCACCGTTCTCCCCTCGGGTCCTAAGTCAGAGGCTGCCAGTAGGACTTTAGCTGGGTCCAATATGTACTGAGGGGTCTCGGTAGCGTCATCAACTTCTGTGGTGCGGGAGAGAGCATCCGCCCGGACATTCTTGGCTGCGGGTCGGTAGTGAAGCGAGAAGTCGAACCGACTAAAAAAGAGGGACCAGCGGGCTTGTCGGGGATTGAGTCTCTGAGCATGAGACAAGTACTGCAGATTCTTATGGTCGGTATATACTATGATCGGGTGTTGGGCGCCCTCCAACCACTGCCGCCATTCCTCGAACGCTAATTTTATGGCCAGCAGCTCTTTGTCGCCAATCCCGTAATTCTTCTCTGCCGGTGAAAACTTGCGGGAGAAGAATGAGCAAGGCCGGGTTTTGCCGGTCGGGGAGATTTGGAGCAGCACCGCCCCTACCGCGACATCAGAAGCATCCACCTCTACTATAAACTGACGTAGAGGGTCAGGGTGCCAGAGACAGGTATCCTGTAAGAAAGCCTCCTTGAGATCCTGGAAGGCCTGCGTAGCAGCGGGAGACCAGTTCCGTGCATCCGCGCCCTTCCGCGTGAGGGCCGTCAGGGGGGCTACCAGACTGGAGTAATGTGGGATAAATTGACGATAGAAGTTAGCGAATCCTAGGAACCGCTGAAGCGCTTTCACTCCCGATGGTTGCGGCCAACCCTTGATGGCGCTCACCTTGTCCGGGTCCATGCAGAAGCCTGTGGAGGAGATGATGTATCCTAGGAAGGGCAGCGATTCTTGGTCGAACTGGCACTTTTCGAGTTTAGCGTACAGGCGGTTCTCCCTCAGTTTCTGCAGAACTTGCCGCACGTGCTGTCGATGTGTCTCGAGATCCTGGGAATAAATCAAGACATCATCCAGGTATACGATGACGAAGGTGTACAGGAAGTCGCGGAGAACCTCGTTCATCAGATTCTGGAATACCGCTGGGGCGTTACAGAGACCGAACGGCATGACCAGATATTCGTAATGGCCGTCCCTGGTGTTAAACGCGGTCTTCCACTCGTCCCCTGGGCGTATGCGGACAAGATTATAAGCCCCTCTGAGGTCCAATTTGGTGAACACATGAGCCCCCTGGAGGCGGTCCAGCAGTTCCGGGATCAGAGGCAAGGGGTAACGGTCCCGGCGGGTGATTTGATTCAAGCCCCGATAATCAATACAGGGGCGGAGAGAGCCGTCTTTCTTCCCTACGAAGAAAAACCCGGCCCCGGCCGGGGATTTGGACGGTCTGATGAAACCCCGATCCAGGTTTTCCTTAATATAGGCTGACATAGCTTGGGTTTCCGGCAGAGACAGGGGATAGACCCTCCCACGGGGCGGTGTGGTTCCTGGTAGCAAATTAATTGCGCAATCAAAGGGTCGGTGCTCCGGGAGTAATTCTGCCTTTTCCTTAGAGAAGACATCCTGAAAGGCATGGTAAGGAGGAGGTACCGTTAATGGAGCTGTGCAGAGTGATATGGGTTGCAGCGGACGTGCGGGAAGGCAATGACGATGGCAAGCGGAACTCCAGGAGGTAATCTGAAGGGACCTCCAATCGATCACCGGAGAGTGTTCCCTAAGCCAGGGTAGGCCCAGGATGACTGGGTGAATAGATTTTTCAAGGATAAGAAACGAGATTTCCTCCTGGTGGAGGGCTCCCACCTGAAGCTTCAGAGGACTGGTGCGAGTGGATATTAAGCCAGGAAGTGGATTCCCTTGAATAGAAGAAACCCGCACAGGCGGTTCTTGCGGGCGAACCCCGAGCTGTAGCTGTTGTACTAACTCCTGGAGGACGAAATTTCCCCCGGCCCCAGAGTCGAGTAAGGCTAGGGTATCAAAGCCTCCCTCCGGAAGACACAGGCGTACCGGAACAGTACATGGGGAGCTGGATGAAATGTTGCCTAGAGTCAACTCCCCGCTGAACTCTAGGTTCGGGCGTTTCCCGGACGCTCGGTACAATGGGCCAGAAAATGCCCCTGACCCCCGCAATAAAGACACAGTCCTTGGGTACGACGGCGTCTGCGTTCCTCCGTAGATAGGGGGCCACGGCCTAACTGCATGGGTTCCTCGGTGGATGGAGTGGTGGCTGTAGGAGGTGATGCCCGGACTCGAGGCGGAGTGATCCTGCGGGTAGTTTGCCCCTGGGTAGGCCGTCGCTCTCGGAACCGACGCTGGATTCGTCGGTCTATGCGCCCAGCTAGTTCAATGAGCTCTTGAAGGTCGTCGGGCAGGTCACGACCGGCGAGCTCGTCCTGTAGACGAGGAGAGATGCCCTCCATGAAGATGCCATGCAGGCTGTCGGTCCCCCAGGCCAGCTCAGTGGCCAGGGTCTGGAACTCTATGGCGTAGTCCTCTAGGGGCCGATTGCCCTGCCGCAGCTGAAGCAGTTCGGAAGCAGCCGTGGAGGCCCGGGAAGGCTCATCGAAGACTCTGCGGAAGGCTTTGACAAACTGAACCAAGTTGTTCAGTCGGGAATCCTGACGTTCCCAGAGAGCCGAAGCCCAAGACAAAGGTCTCCCATCCAGGAGGGAGATTATAAAGGTCGTCTTGACTCGATCCGTCGGGAATTGTGCGGGTAGTAGATCAAAACGGATGTAGCATTGATTAAGGAACCCCCGGCACGCCTTCGGATCCCCTGAGTACCGGGATGGGGCAGGCATCTGAACCGGAGCGGCGAAGTCAGGGGTGGCCCGAGAAGTAGACGCCCGGGGACTTGCTGCGGAGGCTCCATCAACGCGATTCGCCAGACGTTGTACCGTCGACATCAGCGTGTCGAGGCAACTCTGCTGCTGCTGCAACTTCTGGGCTAAGCCTGGAATAGCCTTGAGGCCGGCAAGGTCCGCCGGGTCCATGGCCTTGCAATCTGTAAGCTTCGTGGACCCTTGGGCCGATCGGAACCAGAAGATGGACTGCCTTTGGAGAGGCTGTGATACCGGTTCCAACCGGGAGGCGGCGAAGGCGGGCTTGTGGACTGCTGAGAGGAAGGCACGAAGGGCCCTATGCGACCAAGGGCCAGGAGAAGAGGCTGACCTGGTGGAAGGTGATGTTCGCCCTGGAAGCCGGTACTCCCCCGAGAGGAGCTCGTAAGAGTCCGGCCGCTGGGACTTAGGAGATTCGCCCTGGAAGCCGGTGTCCCCCCGGGAGGAGCCCGTAGGAACCCGGCCGCTGGGACTTAGGAGATCTCTACCGACGAAGTCGTTGCTCACCAGGCCAGGGTCAGGTGTGGGAGGATCGCCGTCAGCCAGTCCGGGTCCGGAGCTAGGGGGTCGTCGTCAGCCAGTCCGAGTCAAGAGCCAGAGGGATACCGTAAGCCAAACCGAGTCGAAAGCCAGAAACCACCGAAGCCAAGCTGAAGTCAGGAACCGGGAAGAACCACGAGCCAATCCGAAGTCGAAAACCAGAAGATCAAGCGACGAGCAGGAACACAGCAACTGGGAGCAGGACGAACCTGGGAACCTCGTTGCAAGGCAAAATCCAAGTCCAGCTGCAGGGTTTAAATACCCTGCAGCGTCGGATGTCATCAGGGAGCGTCCTGTGCTTTTCCCGCGCTGGCCCCTTTAAATTCTGGCCTAAGACGCGCGCGCACGTCTAGGGGGCGGGGCTAAGTGCCGAACGACGCCGGCTGCTCCGGCGAGGTGAAGAGGAGGCAGCAGAGGGCCCTGCAGGCCCGGGAGAGAGCGCCCGACGTCGGGGCCGCGGCAGCGGGGGTCCGCGGAGGCCTGGGGGGCATGAGGCAGCGCCAGAGCCGCGGTCAGGTAGGCGGCGATCCCGGGGCTGACCTGGGATCGCAACATCTACATTCACATTACCAATGTCTGACAATTGTCAAATACAATCAGATGTGTCCTTGATATAGAATCTAATCTGAAGAACATCAGGTTGTAACCAACTATCTATATATATTTTGAGATAGGTTCAAATAAAGACCCTATACTTGACACAATAGGTCAGCCTGGAGGGGATTGTATTGACTTATGGATCTTCGAAACTAAATACAACACTGGAGTTATTGGATAAGGCTCATAAAGATTATCCGCTATTTTTTTATCAATCATTCTCAACCTCAAAGCATCCTGCACCATATCCCAAATCTCTTGTGAAGATTTGATGACCCTCAGAGTGAGGACACTCACCCAAAGATGACATTTATGCAATGTTCTCTCAACCTAGCTTGATGAACTCTCTACCTGGGTAACATCAAGCTAAATGCCTCTGAATATTGACATTTATGTATTCAGTTGTCTTAAAATGGATTAATTCAATATCAGTTCACAATATTTACTGGATTGAAAAAGGCTATTGGAAAGTGAAAAATCAACCTATCTTTCTAAGGAATAAAGCCAATCATAATGTTGTAAAGTCTATGACAAGGATGAGATGCAGAGCAACTCTTATGACTGAGCTTAGGCATAGAGGTGTGCAGTCATTTTGAAATGACATGAAAAATGCAAAAAAAATGCAACCTGTTCATTACCTCATTACTTGTCATTTCAAAATGTAACAAAAATTCCAATAAAATTCATTGGGTTTTCCATTTGGTTTCAAAAATAGCAGGTATCTGCTCTGGCCTGGTCTCCATCCAGTGCTGTCACTGCAAAAAACTCAGTACTGTGAAATTAAAAAATTGAACATTCCCTGATGACTTCCCCTTTACCCTCGTCACCCTGGATGTCCCTTATATATTCTGTGGAATCTCTGAAGTCAGCCAGCACCATTTTCAAATCAAGATTGAAGTGCTGTGACTTAATTTTCAAAAAAGGATATTTTTTCATTGTTTTTTGCTTTCATTTTGATGGGTTATTATTGCTCCTTGGGTTATAGAGAGGAATTTTAGAAGGACAAGGGCTGCTTTGCTGTTGTAAGATTTCTTTATTTCCTCCCACCTTTAGGTCCCTCCCTCCCACCACTCCACCTTCTATTCTTACTATATATATATACTAACCCACTAATTAGGGGGTTGAATTACACAGAATAACTTGACATTTGTTGGCAGAGAAACATAAGATGGTAATTAAGATTAATTGTTTGTCATTTGTCAAAATAGAACACTTAAAGTTCAGAGGGAGCTTAATTAGTAGTATCATAGTGGATCATTCAGGTAATTAATTTTAGTTAGTCTGACTTTTTGTATTCAAGGCAACAGATTTTTTATATACTACACATTAGATGAATACAAAAACAAATTTTAACTAAAAGATGATACATTACTCCATACCTCATAATTGCATGTGCTCAAGCAAACAAAGCTAAGGGAATCAGTGTGTAGATACTAGATTTCACAGCAAGTCATCTGACTATACTTGTCAGATGAGGGAAAGCTAGGGACTTTGATATTTCTCTTTTTTCATTTCTTTCTAGAGATACCAAGGTCCTACAAAGAGCAGAAAGATGGTTGGAAAACATTATCTCAACAAAGATACCACTACAATTACTACTTCTGCCTCTGTACAGACAAATAGTCTGATCCACAGCAGGAACCAGTTTACTGTGAAAGCTGCCTGTGGGTCGACTTACACAGTAAATGGGTGATGGAACTGAAAAAGGAGGTGGTAAGGCTTAGAAGTATCTGTGACAATGAGGAAGTGCATCAATGAAATGCAACTTCAGTCATCTACGATGGAAAACTCTATTGGAGGAGGAGAAACAGGACAACAAGATGACAGCTAGATACAGATTCCCAAAGCCAGTTAAATCTTCACTCCCAACCCCAATTTCCCTTGAGCTGAAGAACTGGTATGCAATCATGAATGTGGAAGTGGAAAAAGCATCTCAGGATGAGGAGGAACCGATGCTCATGTGCCCTGAAGCTGCAGGATCAGTAACCACTCTGTCTAGAAAATCAACAGTAGTGGTGGTAGGTGATTCTCTTCTGAGGACCACAGAAACAACCATCTGCCAACTAGAAATGCTGTCCCAGGAGGTATGCTTATCTGATGGATGTCAAGATCCAAGACATCATGGAGCGATTGTCGAGAATTATCAAGCCTACTATTATCCGATGCTACTCATTCATGTTGGCACAAATCATAGTGGTAGGTATCCTGTGGAACTTATGAAGAGTGACTTTATGGCATTGGGAGAGAGGTGAAGCAGATAGGTGTGAAGGTAGTTTTCTCTTTGTTTTTCCTAGTTGATGATAAAAGCTGAGGCAGAGAAGTTTGCATTATGGAGGTGAATGAATGGTTGTGTAGATGGTGTCGATGAGAGCATTTCAGCTTCCTGGCTATGGGATAGTGTTCCAGGGACTGTTGAGCAGAGATGGTTTCTACCTATCAAAGAAGGGGTAAAGTGTCTTCCAGAATAGACTAGCAAACCTACTGAGGAGGGCTTTAAACTAAAATTATCAGGGAAATTCAAAATTCAGCTGTATGACGTATCTATCTTCAATGTTGCTATGACCATATAACTTCTTTTCTGTCACTACACTGGCTCGCTGTCTGCTTCCACATACAGTTCAAGCTTCTCTTACTTGCCTATAAATGCATTCCGTTGTCAACTCCTTATTACCCATCTTCTTTGCTCACTTCCTACACTCTTCCTCATGAACTCTACTAATCCTGCAAGTCATTTTTATCTGTGAGCTTCTCCTTCAATGCCAACTTCCCAACTCCATGCTTTCCACCTTACTATGTTGTATGCCTAGAAAAGACTCTTGAATCTGTGTATCATGCTCTTCTCTGGCTGTATTTAAATCCAGTTTAACAATTCACCTTTTTGAAGCTGTTTATAAATGCTAGGTACTTCTGTACAATAAATACACTTCTTACAGACTCTTGTTTGGCATGCATTTTTTTTATTAGATTGTAAGTTTGATTGAACAGGGACTGTCTCTTATGTGTATCAGTACAGCACTGAATAAATCTAGTAGCACTTTAGAAATGATAAATAATAGTAGTAGTAGTAGTAATGGGTGAAATAAGTCCTAAGGAAAGTGGAAGTTATGAGAAAATTCAGCCCAGGGTAAAAGAGCTGCCCAATTGTCCTGGTGCTCATCGACAAATGCTTTCAGGAACGTCATTAGTGTTCAATTAGTGCGCTCCACTTGGCCATTGGCTTGAGGGTGGTAAGCCATGGTAAAATCCAATAAAATGTTGTATTTATTATAGAGTGACCACCAATATTTTGCTGTGAATTGAGTACTTCTATCGAAGAGGATGTGTTGCGGTAATCCATGTAAACAAAAGATGTGCGTAGTAAATAACTTGGCTAGTTCTGGAGCAGTAGGAAGACCAGGCAGAGCCACAAAATGAACCATCTTGGAAAAGCAATAAAAAATCACACAGATGTCTCGACAGCCATCTGAAAGGGGGAGATCTACCATTAAATTAGTGGATAGATGAGTCCATGGCCTTTTGGGGGCCGGTAGAGGTTGTAACAGCCCATAGGGTCGACCTACCATTGGTGTTTGTTGAGCGCAAATGGGGCAAGGGTCCAAGTAATCCCTAATGTCCTTCTTTACTTATTGCCACCAGTAAAACTGCTGAAGCAGATTCAGTATCTGTGCTCGGCCTGGATGACCTGCGATATGAGAATTGTGCACCCATTCTAGCACCTTCTGACAGAGACTGTGTGGAACTACTGTCTTCCCAGGTAGAACAGTCATGGAGGCAGCTAGGAGGATTCATGCGGGATCGATGATGTAGCCTGGGGGTTCCAGAGTATCCTCTACGTCAAAAGATTGGGAAAGGACATCAGCATGGATGTTCTTGTGAGCTGGTCTATATTTCACCTCAAAATCAAAGTGGGTAAAAAACAATGACCATCGAGCCTGACAGGTGTTTAAGCATTGTGCATTACAGATATGTTCTAGGTTTTTATGATCCATATATACTGTAATACGGTGTTGTGACCCTTCTAACCAGTGCCGTCATTCTTCAAAAGCCAATTTTATGGCTAGCAGTTTCTTGTCCCCGATTCCATAGTTTTGTTCAGCTGGTGAAAACATCTTAGAGAAGAATAAACAGGGTCGGAGGACCCCCTTGTCAGAGGTTTGACTTAAAATGGCTCTCACTCCTTCTAAAGATTCTCTCAGACATATTGAGTCATAGCCTTGGTCTCTGGGAGAGAGAGGGAATATACCCTTCCACGGTGTGGCGTAGTTCCTGGAATCAGGTTTATAGCACAGTCGAAAGGACGGTGTTATGTTAGGATATCAGCTGCCTGTTTGGAGAACACATCCGCATAGGCGGCATCCTGGGGTGGTACCCCCAGTGAAGTCAAAGCTAGAAGAAAAGGCAGTGGAGATCTTACAGGAAGTAGACATGATGAAAGGCAATGAGAACTCCATCTGGACAGTTGAAGGGATTCCCAATCAAAACTAGGGGAGTGGGTCTGTAGCCAGGGTAGCTCCAAAACAATGGGGTGTACACCCTTCTAAATGACATGGAAAACTATTTTTTCTAAATGAAGGAGGCCAGTGGAGGAGCAGGGGTTTGGTCATGGTGGTGATTTGTCCAGGCAAAGGCTCGCCATAGATGGAAGAGATGAGAAGCAGTGACTCTCTAAGAACTGTTGGAAGTTTAAGATGGTCCACCAAGGCCTTCATGATAAAATTTCTCCCTGCTCCGGAGTCCACTAATGTAAGGGTAGAAAATTCACGGGCATCAACCGTTAGGGTCATAGGCATGGTAAGCTGGGGAAAGGGAAGTGCACAGCCCAGGATAAAGTCTCCAACAACTAGATTTGGGTGTTTCCCAACTTCAAAGTGCTTTGGGCTCGTAGGTTCCCCTGTCCTGTGCAGTAGAAACATAGACCCAGAGATTGCCATTGAAGTCTTTCCTCTGATGAAAGGTGGCTCTGCCCGAGCTGCATAGGTTCCTCCTGATTCATCAATCCTGGCAAGGCTGCAAGGGATGGAGTGAGGGGATATGAAAAAGAAGGAGCTGGCTGCATGGATCTTCATGGACCTCATAGTTCCCATACCCTCTGCTGGAGTTGCTGGTCAATCCTCTTGACCAGATGAATGAGGGCATCGAAGGATTTGGGGAGCTCTTGGGCGGCCACCTCATCTTTTATCCAAGAGGATAGCCCTTCTAAGAAAATTTTCTGGAGGCTATCTTCCCTTCAGTTTAATTCTGAGGCCATAATATAGAATTCTATGGCATACTCTGCAGGGTCTTCGTACCTTGGCATAGATGTAACAGGTCAGACCCCATGGTATCCTGATAGCCGGGCTCGTCGAAGACTTGCTTGAATGCCTTGACAAACTGCTGCAGGTTTGAAGTAGGACGTCTCCTCGCTCCTACATAGGTGACGCCCAGGCCAGGGCTTTCCCATCGAGGAGGGAGGATAAAGGTCATCTTGATGGAATCGCTGGAGAGTTGCATGGGTTGCAGAGAAAAGTGCATGAAATACTGATTCAAGAATCCTTGATACAACTTAGGATCCCCTGAATATTTGGGGGGAGTCAGAAGGTGGATGGTGGTTGCTGCTGGGGAAGCCAAAGGAGCGGCAGTGGCTGCGTTGCTCGTTGAAGCAGAGGTGGCATCTATATGGCACTGAGCCATTCCACTGAACCTGCTAGGGCTTCCAAAAATTGTTGCTGTTGTTATATCTTTTGAGCAAGTCCTGGAATGGCCTGGAGACTGGAGAGATCCACCGGCCTCTGCAAGCTATTGCAACGGTGGACCCCTGAGCTGAGATAAGGTCGCACTACCTGAAGAGAAGATCCCAAATGTCCTCGCCGCCGGGAAGTGGATCATGGAGCTGTGGTGATTCGGATCCAAGGCAGGTGTAAAACAATGGAGTCCGGTAGACAGTCCAAGGATTGAGGCAGGTGGCAGGCAGCATAATCCAGTGAACAGTCCAAGGGTCGAGACAAGCGGCAGGCAGCAGTATCCAGAAAACGGTCCAAGAGTCGAGGCCAGAAATCAGTCCGAGGGAGATAGGACCAGGATGAAGGGGAGCAATGGAAAGAACAGGGCCAGGAAGCAGGAAAACACAGTCAGGAAGTTAGTGCAGTTAGTGTAGCTGGGTTTAAAAAGGATTGGATATGTTCTTGGAGGAGAAGTCCATTACCTGCTATTAAGTTGACTTAGAAAATAGCCACTGCTATTACTAGCAACAGATAGACTTAGTTTTTGGGTACTTTCCAGGTTCTTATGGCCTGGATTGGCCACTGTTGCTGGGCTTGATGTACACTTGGTCTGACCCAGTATGGCATGTTCTTATGTTCTTATTGTTAACACCAGGTCAGGAACACAAGGCAGAATACGGAATCAGGAATGCAAGCAGAACAAGCAGCTTCTAGAAGGAGATGACCTGTTGCAGAGGCAAAGCTGAAGAGCAGAGACTAGGTTTAAATAGTCCCTGCTTGATGACATCAGATGGGAACCGTGGGAAATTCTCCAGCTGTGGTCCCTTTAAGAGCCTGAGGGAGGCGCGCGCACGCGCACCTAAGCTACTGCCAGGTGTCAGGTGCTGGCGGCGTTCCTTGCAGTGGTGAAGAGGTGCAATGGCAGCAATGGTCTCCTGCCGCTATTGAGGAAGAGGGAACAGTCCCGAGGTCCCGACGAGTGAGGGAAGCTGGCCATGGAATCCCATGGCTGGCGAGCACAACAGGGGGCCATGCCTGTGTGTGTGTGTATGCCTCCGCCTGACTGTGACTGCCTGTGCCTGCATGTGTGTGTGTTTTTTTGGGGGGATCCGGTATGTGTGTGTGCTTGTGCCCTTGAATGTATGTGTGGGGTTCTCAGCCTGTGTATCTGTGTCTGCCTGTGTATGTGCCTATGCCTGTGTGTGCTTACTTGTGCCTGTCTGTGTGTGCGTGTGTGTGTGTGTGTATGCATGTGTGAGCCAGTTTGCATATGTGTGGGAGCCTGTGCACACTTCTGCGAGCTTCCTTGTGCTTCTACCTGCTTGGGTGAGCTTGGGGGCACATCTGCATGCTTGCATGCACTTCTCCGAGCTTGCATGTGTTTATGTTAGTTTGAGCAAGCTTGTGTGCCCCTATGTGTATATGCCTATGTGTGCATGACTATGCCTGCCTGTCCCTGTGTATGGGAGCCTGAGACACAGGGCTTCATAGATGGATCATATCAGCAAGGTTGTCTAGTCAATAACAACCTGTGTGTGTACTTGTATGTGTGTGTGTCTATGCCTGTGAGGGTGTGGGGCAGCATGTGCCTGTGTATGTGTGTGGGGGAAGGAGGGTGCGTGTGCCTGTGTGTGTGTGTATGTGTGTGTATGTGGGGGGGGGACATATCGGTGTGTCTCTGCCTATGTGTGCCTCAGTGTGTGTCTGCCTGAATGTGCATGCCTGTGCCTGTGTGCATGTGTGCCTGTGTATGTGTAAACGTGTGTGTGCCTGTGTGCATCTGTGTGTGTATGTGCATGTGTGCTGGGTTTGTGACAGTGCTTTGCAGACAGAGCATACTGTCTTTGTACATTGCACTTTTCAACTGCTGGCCACAGATAATCATGACAGCGTAACCGACACGACAACTGACTGACTAACTGACGAACACAAGCCTTTTAGATATGTATATAGATAGATAACATTAAAACAATAGAACTGCAGGGCTTACTAGGGAAAGATGAGGTACTGTTGATTAACAGGGAAAGCGGGAATGGAGGATTAATTTATATTAGTATGATATATAGATCGCCTTCACTGGAAGAAGAAATGGATAGAGATTTAATGAAAGATATTTCACAAAATTGCCTTGAAAGGGAAGATGCTATTTCAAGGTGCTTTCAATCTGCTGGTTGTTGATTAGGACATCTCAATTGTGGTGTCTTCTAGAAGCAGGGAGATCTTGCATTCTCCGCATGAAAAGCTGTTCCATCGACTGGTAACAGAACTCACACGGGAGAGGGTGATACTGAACCTGATGTTTACTAATAGAGTGTTATTGGTGTTGTATTGGATGATCTTCTGGGATCGAGTAATCACTGGATGTAATAGAGCATAATTAGGGCTAATTCATTCTAACGCAAGGGTTCTTGAATTCAGGAAAACTGACTTTATTAAAATGGATGAGTACCTCAAGGAGTCATTAGCTGAATGGGAAAAATCTATGGGAAGTAAAAGAGCATTGGCAAACCTAAAATGAGATATTGAAAGGGCAACTAACTTGTTTTTTTGAAAAGTAAATAAATATAAGTGCAAAAAGAAGCCACAAAGTTTTTCTAAAGAAGTAGCTAAAAGGGTAAGAAAACAAAGCTTAGTATTCATAGAAACATAGAAATGACGGCAGAAGAAGACCAAACGGCCCATCCAGTCTGCCCAGCAAGCTTTCACAGTTATTTTTTTCATACTTATCTGTTACTCTGACCGCTGAGGTCAGGGCTCTTATTGGTAACTTTTTGGTTCTAATTTTCTTCCACCCCTGCTACTGATGTAGAGAGCAGTGCTGGAGCTGCATAAAAGTGAAGTATCAAGCCTAATTGGTTAGGGGTAGTAACCGCCGCAATAAGCAAGCTACTCCCACGCTTGCTAACCACTAGTAAAAATCCTCTACTCAGAGAAAACTTTGGTTACCACTACCCTTTGTTGCCTCCCACTCAGCCAGTTTCTAACCCAGTCAGTCACTCTAGGATCCATTCCAAGGACATACAATTTATTTATGTCTTCTGTGCGGAACCTTGTCAAATGCCTTGCTAAAATCCAAGTACACTACATCTAGCGCTGTTCCTTGATCCAACTCTCTGGTCACCTAATCAAAGAAATTGATTAGATTCATCTGACAAGATTTACCTCTGCTAAAACCATGCTGCCTCGCATCTTGCAATCATTGGATTCCAAAAATTGCACTTTTCTCTGTTTTAGCAGCGATTCCATTAGTTTGCTTACCTCAGAGGTCAGACTAACTAGCCTGTAGTTCCCAGCCTCCTCCTTACTTCTACTTTTATGAATAGGAACCACAGCCACCTTTCTCCAGTCCTCCGGAACTACTCCAGACTCTAAAGAAGCATTGAAAATGTCAGCCAGTGGAGCTGTCAGGACATCTCTAAGTTCCTGTAGTACCCTCGGACGTATCCCATCCGGCCCCATTGCCTTATCTACTTTAAGTTTAGTTAGGTCCTCATGAACACACTGTTCTGAAAACTGATTGAGGTTTACCTCACTTCCAATCTTATTTGTATTTTTGTATGTGGTCCTGCTCTAGGCCCTTCCACAGAGAACACTGAACAGAAATATTTGTTAAATAATTTTGTTTTTTCCTCATCAGTCTTTACATATTCCTCTCCTTCACCTTTGAGTCTCGCTATGCCATTTTTGTACTTCCTTCTATCACTAACATATCCAAAAAAAAAAGTCTTGTCATCCCTTTTTACCATATTTGCTATTTTTTCTTCTATTTGAATTTTTTCATTCCTGGCTACTTTCCCAGCTTCTCTTAATTTTTCCAGACGTTGTCGCCTATCTTCCTCTTTCTGCGATCTCTTGTAGATTATGAATGTTAACCTTTTATCCCTTTCCTTTTCAGCTACTTCTTTAGAAAACCACAAAATAATACAAATAAGATTGGAAGTGAGGTAAACCTCAATCAGTTTTCAGAACAGTGTGTTCATGAGGACCTAACTAAACTTAAAGTAGATAAGGCAATGGGGCTGGATGGGATACATCCGAGGGTACTATGGGAACAGAGATGTTCTGACAGCTCCACTGGCTGATATTTTCAATGCTTCTTTAGAATTTGGACTAGTTCCGGAGGACTGGAGAAAGGTGGCTGTGGTTACATTCCTAACAAACAGGCCGATTCAGTACGGTGCACTCAGGCTGAGTGCACCGTTAGCTCCCGTTTGGACGCGCATTTTCCACGCGCTATTATTACCCCTTATACAGTAAGGGGAATAGCGATTGGAAAATGAGCGTCCAATCCCCCCGAAACTAATAGCACCCGCAACATGCAAATGCATGTTGATGAGCCTATTAGTTAGTCCCGCGCAATACAGAAAGTAAAATGTGCAGCCAAACCGCACATTTTACTCTCAGAAATGAACGCCTGCCCAAAGGCAGGAGTTAATTTCAGCCGGCACTGGGCAAGTGTACAGAAAAGTAGAAAAAACTGCTTTTCTGCACACCCTCCAACTTAATATCATAGCAATATTAAGTCGGGGGCCCCAAAAATAAAAAATAAAAAAAAATCTGCCCACGGCCCACGGGTTGGAAGAAGGACGCTCAATTTTGATGGCGTCCATTTTCCGAACCCGTGGCTGTCAGCGGGTTCGAAAACAGACGTCGTTAAAATTAAGCGTCGGCTGTCAAACCCGCTGACAGTTGCTGCTTCTGCCAATAAGGAGGTGCTAGGGACGCGCTAGTGTCTCTAGCGCCTCCTTTTTACTGCGGGCCCTCATTTGCATTGAGAAGAGTGCCCTGGGCGCCCGTCGGGAGAGTGGGTGCTCGCCTCGGAGCGCCAGCTCTCCCGCGCATTTTATTGAATTGGCCCGAAAAGGATTAATGTGAGACCACAACATATTCAAATGTGACTTCCACCTGAAAAATTTGACATTGAAGAATTTTAACAATTTTAGTAGAGATCAGAAATCACTCTACAAAAACATCCCTCAGGATGAAGCTCTAGTAGATATTCTTTCCTTTCTACCTACAGTCTTGTTTACGACCACATAAAGTGCCAACTGCCTTTTTATTAAACTTTGCCACTGTGACCTTAAAGCAGAAATATTTTTCTTTTGAAGTTTCTTTTCATCAACTAATTTAAAAAAATTCCATGGGTGCCACCACAGTACATTCACATGCTAATTTATTTATGTCTATCTTTGAAGCCAAGTGTATAAAGAACTCACCTTTTTTCAGTTAATCTGATTATGGAAGGGATTTATTGATGATGCTTTTTCCATGTTTGGGCACTTCAGCAGAATCTTATTCTTTTTTCAAATGGTTGTATTAATGTGAGGAGAAAATCCAGGTTACTATTTATTCAGGCCGATGCAGTATCAGCGCTTAGAAAGCAGGCCTTCAATGTTGAGCATCCACTTTCTTAACGTGCGCCCAACCACCTCCTGGGGACCCGATGTAATATTCAAATGACCTGCTGCGCTATAAAGGATGCGCGAGGGAAAAATATGCGGTTCTAGCACATCTTTAGCCCCTCGGGTACCTAGGAGACATGGCTGGGAGCCCTGTTTGACCTGCCCTAAGCTCCCTCCCCCAAGGTCTGGCCTCCGATTGGTCCTTTCCACTGACATTTAATAGTGAAAAGGACCAATCCCCTTTCAGGACAGCCTTCTGAAAGGTATTGGTCCTTTCTATGACATGTGTCGGTGAATGGACCAATTGGCAATAAGTGAAGGAATGAATAAATCAATATTAAAGTGTCGTGCACTTAATATTAATTTATTCACAAATGTCAGTGAAAAGGATCAATCAGGAACAGCCCTGGAAGTACAGAAAAGCAAGAGGAAGAGAAGGGAACCCATTCAGCTGTTGCTCCTTCTCCTGTGCCGGCCCTGTTGGTATTCATAATTTATGGAGCTAGCACTTCCTTCATGCTGATCTCATGCATCGTGAGATCACATAAAGGAAGTGCTAGCCCTGCGATTGCTAGTGAGAGAGATGTCCCGCACTTGCGAAGGTGCTAAACTCCGATGCTAGGAACGGCTTTTTGAGTAGCTAAGCGTACCAAAATCCCCCTCTCCTCCAGCCTCACCTTTTCCTGCCCAGAAATGCTACCCTCAGTACCCAGGCTGTGTCCCAGCCTGGGCAGAGATGCAGGAGCCACAAGCTTTCCCTTCCCCCTGGTGGGGCTTGGATGGGCACATCGACGCACTGTACCCCACCCCCAACTGACCTTCTGCTGTTCAGTGGGAGTGGCATCACTTTTCACCCCAGAAATGGCTGCATGCACACTTCTAAAATGTGAGTATTGTGTTGGTGGTTAAAGGATGTTTAAATATAAGGTGGTGAGTGTGCATGTGTGCAAAATGCCAGGATCAGGATCTTTGTATGTGTATGAGAGAGCAGGTATGAGAGCATCTATGTGTATGTGAACGCATGTATGAGCATGAAAGAAAGAGAGAATGAAAGAAAGAGAGGAAGGAAAAAGTTCCCCTGCTGTTCCCTGCTCCTCCCACACTAATTCACGGAAATCTCAGTGTGTCTGGAAATCAAAAGTTCCCAGGTATGGAAAGCGAGAAATTTTTATTCTTACTAGTTTTAATTGTTGGGTGCTATTTAATGTGTTTGCTAGCTTGAAATATTTTATTGGTATTTGTGAAATCTTTGAAACATTTATTCTTTTTATTAATATGATTTTACTATTATGATCATTTTTTGTTTGATGCTTTATGAGGAATGGTATTTCTATTTTTCTATTGTTACACTGTATATAGTCTGGTTTGTTGTGCTTTCCAGTTCAGTTTTTGTCTACATGTTTGTTTATGCTTTGTGATCTCTTTTTTCTGTATTGGGTGAGGATCTTTCTGTGTTCTGTATGTGTGTGTTTGGTAAATTCATTGCAGATCTATTATGGGTTTTGTGCTGCTTTACCTATTGTTTGGAATTTGCCTTTGTAATTTTTTGTAACATTTAATTTGTTTGTGTTCTGTACTTTTAGATATTTTGTTGATTGTTTTGCATTTTGCCAATTTTATTATGTGTGTTTGTTATTAGCTAAGATTTTCAGACTGTTGGACTACAAATAAATAAGTTTTCAAATAAATAAATAAATGTGTATTGAGCTGAGGTATCCTGCTAGTGTGAAGTTTCTGTAGGGATCTATAGTAGCCTGGCTTATTCTGTTTTCCTAAGAAGATATGTATTGGTGATAAGGGCCTGCTGTAATATTTGCAGTGTTGCCTTTTCATAGATAAAGTTTTTACTTTTTGAATTAATGCTATATTTTATTATGGAAGGCTTACTATATTGTAACTGTAATTCAGTTTACTCATGGCTTTCTGAGGTCAAAGCCTACACCCAACATGCATTACAATAGCCTAATATCATATGCATTCCAAGTATGTTTTTTGCTTTTTTGCAGGGTTTTCTGGTTGGCACCACAGCAATGCATGTAAAAATTATACATATGTTGTTGTGATATCTTTACCTCAGAAGACTGTATTTTGAATGTCCATTTTCATGGCTGTACAGGGCCTAGTCTGCCTTATGCTCTTGCAATGGCTCGGAGAGGGTGTGCCACACTCTGACTACCATCATTCACCCATCTTCTACTTCTCCAGGGGGAAAATGCTGGGCAAACGTGGGAGGCAGGTCTTAGGGTTCCTGGGAGTAAGGCAGATTTGCCAGCTTCCTAGAAACATTATCACTCTGCCCCTCCTCTGGGAACTCTGACCCCTTCTTTCCCCTTCCACGATATTTCAAATCACTGAAGGGCCAGACTGCACAGAGACTCCCCTCTTGATGATTTAACCTGTGCTGTACCGTGGCATGGTGAGGTGGGGGGTGCTGGGGGAGGGCCATCTCATCCCTCGCCTCAGACAGCAGATTCTCTTGAGCCGCCCCTGTCTGTAATAATGTGGTCTGCTTCAATTGTGTATTTATAGTTGTTATTCACCAAGATGTGTGGATTGTGGAATATAAATATTTAGAACTAAATACAAATTAGTCTCTCCATTTACTATCACATCTGAAGCTAGAGACCTGGGCATTTTGATTGACTCTAAGCTCTCTTTACATCCCCATATACAATCTTTGGTGAGGGGCTCTTTCCATAAACTCTTTCTTTTATGCTACATTAAGCCATTCTAGTCTCTTCAAGGATCATTTATCATAATGTGTTATAGCATTAACGCGTGCGTTAACGCGTTATTGCATGTGTTAACGATATAACGCATGCAAAAAGTACAGTAGCGCATGGCGCAAATGCAAATTTTTGAGGTGGGTGGGATCGGGAGAGGAGTTTGGGCGGGTTTTAGTTAAATTAGGGACCACATTGATTATGTCAAATCTTCACCAAGGTGTACTGTGCTGTTCGTATGTCTCACTCTACCTGCAAAGCTGGCCCCTAAACCCTAAACCACCACTAACACCTCACCTCGACCTATCAGGTGGCCTTCCTATAAATAACTACTGTGAGGCCTTGTAGATAGGTTCTCTCTCTCCCTGTGAAAAATAGGGATTCTTGCCATGTATAGTGCAGTAACTTACAAATTTCCATAAACACACCCCTTTTTGAAAATGCATGCATTATTAACTTTTTTTGATGAATGATGGAGTTAGATTTTTAAGATAGCAAATCAAACATCGATCATGAACTCACTAGATTACTGTCATTCTCTCTATCTAGGCCTGCAAAAAAACATGTGCATGAATTCCACAGCCCATCTGGTCTTTGACACTTTGTTACATGCACATATTTCCCCAGTTTGGACACACTCCATTGGTTCCCAAAAGAGCAGCAGATCCAATTTAAAATTCTTACTCTTATTTTTAAAGCCATTAAGGGCCTTTTTCCCTCTTCTTTCCCCCAACCAATTTTCTACTATCCTCCTCGTGATTTGCACTTGACATATCATAGATTATTGGTGATCTTTACACATAAGTTCATTCACTTACCTGAGTCATGTTCTTGTATTTCCAGCATCAGAGGTTACACCCTTTGGAATAGTCTCCCAGAACCACTAAAAATGGAATATGACCTATTGGGGTAGATTTTAAAAGGTGCGCGCGGGAGTAGATTTGTTCGCGCAACCCAGCGTGAACAAATCTACTCCCGATTTTATAATATGCGCGCATGTGGCTACCTTTTAAATGGTTTGTATAGGACATGGGATTCCTACTTTAAGAATGAACTGCTTAAACAAGTGCAGGGATTTGATATTACTACATTCTTAATGCCTCATTTTGATTTATAGTTATCTGATGTTCTAGTACAATAATTGGCTGAATTTTATCTGAATTTTAGAAAATGCTATTTACTGCCATGGGAGTTTGCATTTTCTGAGATACATATAGATGTGCAATCAAAATGAAGACTTCTCAGTCTTACTTGCTTTGGAATAAATTACTTGATTTTCTTGAAATGTTTGTTCTTTTGAACACCTCTTTTGTGAATATTTTTGTTCTAATTGTAGATTTGCCCTGATGCAACCCTATTGTGAAACGCTGGCCACAGCAACTATTGATAGTATCTCTGTTCTACTAACAGTGTTTGCCTTTAGAATATTACACTTCTAAGAGCACTGCCTTGAAATTGCAGGATAGCAAGCACAAGTTCCAAATCTGGCATTATTCAACTTCAGTTTTTTTCATATTTTTATAATGGAAGTCACATTTGAGTAGGCTGTGGTCACACATTAATGAAAGTTGCAAAACTGAAAAAAATATTAATAAAAAGACTATGGAGATTTCTTGACAAATGATTAAGAATTATTGGGCTTGTAGCAGTTTGTTGTTCACAACTGTCTTTCATCTGAGGCTTTTTCCTCTCTTGTTTTATAATATGTATACAAGTGCATTTCAGCAGGTGACTTATTTCCAATTTGTTTTGATTTTTTCTGAATCTTATTAGTGGGGCCCTGTGGATTAGTAGCCCCGTTCCCTTTATATTTTTGTGATGCAGTTGCATTTTACCCTGTCATTTTTGACTGACATCTACTAATTATTATAATAAATTATTAAATATTAAATCAATAATCCTACTAAATAAACCAATACAAAAGACAAAACAGCAATAGACAAAAATCACCATAACTGGTACCATATACCTGCACACAGTAAAATGATTGGCTGATTCATGTAAAACATACATTCATCTCTAATAATTAATCAAAGAATTAAAGGAGCAGAACAGTGGAATAGAACTAATCAAAGGCTGCATTAAATAACCACATTTTATATAGTATCTTGGTTCTCAACACCAGAGGAATAACTATGTTTTCCATGATTTCCTAAAAGCAATCTTAACTCCTGTGGAATGGTGGTATAGAAAGCAGCAGAACCTTTATAGGAGAAAGCCTTGTTATCCATATCAAATAGTTTAGTCTTGGAAGAGGCATTGAGAGGTAAGTCTTGCGAAGATCCAATACTCTTCTTGAAACCATAATATTTCAAACAAGTTTTCAGTTACTCAGGGCCAGAGTAATTTATGACCTTAAAAACCAAGGTAAGCATTTTACAGCTTGCCCTAAATGGGATTAGAAGCAAATGCAATGTTTTTAAAGCTGGTGTGATATGTTCTCGGTGCTTGAAGGCTAGTAAAGGGTGGGCTGCTGTGTTATGTAGAAGTTGTAGGCTCCACCGCTATTTCTTCTTTTGTAATCCTATAAATAAAGAGTTTCAGAATCTAAGCAAACTAGGATCAAGGCATGAATCATCGAGGCCAAATCATCGTTCTCTAAATAAAGTCATAATTTACAAATATTTCACAAATGATAATATTGTTAAGGAAGCCTTAACATTACCTATATGCACCTGAATAGATAATTGTGAATCCAGTTTTATGCCGAGAATTCTATCCCATATCATCACTTAAGGTGGGAGAAAATTAATTGACGGTCATTGCAACTATAAAATTTCTGTTTTTAGATGATTCAGGCTTAATTTGTTGGAATTTATCCAGTTCTGGATTTCACACAGACATTGATTAAGTCTCTTTAGTTTGTCTTGGCGATTATTGTCAAGGCCACAATACACTTGAATGTTGTCAGTGTACATCATACTGCTGAGACCTGCCCTCCTAATAAACTATCTGAGAGGTTGCATATATATGTTGAAAAATAGGGGAGAAAGCACCCCATACTGAAAGCACCCCATACTGAAGACTCCAATGTATGGAAAACTCCTATTTCAACCTGAACATTTTGAACTCTGCCTTGCAAGAACAAAATGAACCAGTTCAGTTTATAGCATTGATATCAAAGACCCGTAAATCTAGAACTATAGTCCATGGATTCGAAGGCTGCTGTTAAATCTAGAAGAGCAATCATTGAATTGGCTCCCCATCCAAATTTCTGCATATAACATTTTCCAGTACCAACAATGCAGTTTCAATATTGAAACCAGCACAAAACCCAGACTGTTGGGGATCCAGAAAGTTTTTATCATGTAAGATCTGAATTAATTGTAACACTGCTGCTCTCGCTATCAACTTGCCTACAAATAAATGTGGGATTTAAAAATCTTGCTAGTCTGACTGTTCCTGACATAGCTGATATCTTGTTATCTGACTAAAACTTTGCGGGCTATGTCAGGGTTATTCTGGTGTAGAGTGCCGTTATCTGGCTTAGGCCTAGAATCATCAAAATGCTGTAAATCAGTGGTTCTCAACCCTGTCCTGGGGACCCCCCTAGCCAGTCGGGTTTTCATGATATCCACAATGAATATGCATGAGAGAAAATTTGCATACACTGCCTCCATAGCATGCAAATTTTCTCTCATGCATATTCATTGTGGATATCATGAAAACCCGACTGGCTGGGGGGGGTCCCCAGGACAGGGTTGAGAACCACTGCTGTAAATAAAGCAGAAACATGGCACGGTAGTGGCTGCAATAAAAAAAGGGGGATGTTTAGGAAAATATCTGATTTACTGCATCGCATAGCAAAGTTGCGCAATGCACACAATGTTATCTTGCCACGCGCCATTTTATGCATCACGCATCATTTTACGCATCACACATTACAGATGTACACAATTTTTGGCATAAGATGTTCACATAGAGAAATTGATGAATTGATGCAAAGTCCACACATTATGCCATGTGTACTTCTTAGTATTTATATTTATGCCTTCTTCTTTGTTTCCATAGCTTTTTCCTGGGAAACTGCTGGTCCCAGCCGTCAAGCCCCCATGACCAGCAACATAACCCAAAGGAACAGCAGTGCAGTAGCAGCAGCAGAAGCTTGTGTGGCAACCCCCCATTTGGCTGAAGAGACACAATGGAGTGAGGAAGAGGAGGAGGAGCAGCTCCAGCAGCCACCAGAAGAGCATCAGCTGGCAGCTGCTTGCCACCCCTTGGCTCACCCCTGCGACTGGATATGAATCTTACTCTCTCCAGCCTTTTGCCTTGGGACCAAGCCAGCCAGTCCCTAGGGGTGTGCATTCGGATTGACCGCATTAGTAAAACGCAACTCATATTTTTTTTTTACTTAAAAAATTGATTCGACATAAACGATCGGATTTCCCACATATCGAACATAGATATGTTCGATATGTGGGAAATCGCGATTGTTGAGCCAAAATAAAAATATAAACCCCCTCACCCTCCTTAATCCCCCCCCCCCCCCGACTTACCACAACTCCCTGGTGATGGAGCGAGGAGTGAGGACGCCATTTCTGCAATCCTTGGCGAGAAGCATGTGACGTCGGCGGCACGTCGAGTGACGCCGGCGTCACGTGATTCCCGGCTCGTTCGCGCCGGACGGCTCGTTCGGCCCAAAAAGAACTTTTGGCCAGCTTGGGGGGGGCCTCCTGACCCCCCCAAGCTGGCCAAACGAGCCGTCCGGCGCGAACGAGCCGGGAATCACGTGACGCCGCGTCACTCGACGTGCCACCGACGTCACATGCTTCTCGCCAAGGATTGCAGAAATGACGTCCTCACTCCTCGCTCGATCACCAGGGAGTTGTGGTAAGTCTGGGGGGGGGGATTAAGGAGGGTGAGGGGGTTTAAATTTTTTTTTTGCACATATGTACATATACCCAACTCATTGGATTTTTTTTATGTCCATATTGGCCGCAAGTGGGACCCCCTTTCGGACATAAAAAATATGAACATAAAATTTTGCTCTGCACATCCCTACCAGTCCTCATCTCGCTCCAGCATGCCCCTTCTCCAGCCAGATCCAACAGACACCCAGCCTTATCAGGCCACCAGCCTGGACATGCCAGTATTGGTCCTGCAGACAGTGCCTTAGCCTCCACCAGCAGCACCTGCAGCAGAGGAACAGCAGGTCCACAAAACTAGTGACCACATCAAGAGGGGGCATGACCTACAACTGCATCACATAAGGGCAGAGCTGGTGTGTCTGCGGAGGGCTCACATCAGGACCACCAATGCCTTGCAGGCATATTCAGCTGCTGTAACACAGCCTTACTACCATTGCCACCTGTATCAACAACCTCACATCTGCTGACACCGTACTGATAGAAAGATTGCCTGAGTCTCATCTCAGTGTTCCTGTCCCAGCTAGATGGAAGAAGACTGCTGGACCCATCCTTACTACAGTTCCTGTGCCAGCTAGATGGAAGAAGACTGCTGGGCCTGTCCTCACTACATAGTTCTTGTGCCAGTTTGCTGATAGGGATGGTCTACTGTCATCATGTGTTGTCCTGCTGTTTGCTTCTTATGCCCTCCTCTATACTCTGCCTGTAGTCCTGCCTCCTTCATGTGGTCTCCAGTCACAGTTCTGCATATGGTGTGTCTCTTCTTATCTCATCTCATGGTCCTGCTGTTGGATCTCTTCTCATCATGTCTCATCTCCTGGTCCTGCATCTGGTGTCTTTTTTTTTCATGTCTCATCTCCTGGTCCTGCATCTGGTGTCTTTTCTTTTCATGTCTCATCTCCTGGTCCTGCTGCTGGTGTCTCTTGTCATCATGTCTTATCTCCTGGTCCTGATGATAGTTCTCCTTTCTTCTCATCCTCCTGCTGCCTCCATGCTGCTATGTCATCTCATCCTGCTGCTCCTCCCTCTATGCTGCTGTGTCATCTCCTGGTGCTCCTGTCTCCATGCTGCTGTGATATCTCATCCTGCTGCTGCTTCCATGCTGAGTTCTCCAGTCCGGATCCTGATGCCTTCTACTTGAACTTTGCTGCCGTGGCCCTTATATAAGATATGTAAATTGTCAGAGTTCCAGACATGGGCCCCTCAAGCCCTCAGGTGGCCCTAAATGTTTTTCTACATAACAACACTGAAAGTGCAGAAGCAATCATGATTAACACATGATACCTCTGGGAGCAGATGGCCTATACATTTAGCAATGTGACAGGCTTTGGTTAGAGGCTGGTTGACAGCTCATGAGGTCATCAGCTGATAACACCTTCTCTAGACTTACTGCTATGCACGGAGCTCAGCAGTGAGAGTCTATCAACACACCTGCCTTGCTCTTGGTATCCACAATGTCCAAAATGCTCAAATACAATAGGAGATTTCTCCTATAGGACAGCTACTCTGCTATGTTGGCCACAAGTGTTTCCAGCCATGTGGTCAAGCAAGGGCCTCTAACCAGTAAATACCAAAAAGGTGACTCTGCTTGAAAAATGACCATTCTGCAAGTTTCTCTCCCTGGGACTTCTCAGTCTAGGTGCTTTAAGGGTGGCCACAGATAGGATGAAGAATGTAACTGTTATTACTAGGGATGTGAATCGTTTATCTGATGACTGAAAATATTGGACGATATTTTCAATCTCGTCAGATATTGGGGGGTCCCCGATAGCGATAGGAAACCCCACGATTAATTCTGTGGGTTCTCTTATCATTATTGGGGGGGGGGGGGGGTGGGAAGAAAGGGCACTTAAAACACAGCCCGACCCTTTAAAATTAGTTCTTTAGTGTCCCCCCACCCTCTGGACCCCTTCAACCCCCCCCCCCCCAAATTTTTAAGTTTCTGGTGGTCCAGTGGGGGTCCCGGGAGCGTTCTCCCATTCTCGGGCCGTCGGCTGCCAGTAAACAAAATGGCGCCAATGGCCCTTTGCCCTTAGCATGTGACAGGGTATCCGTACCATTGCTCCTACCATGTGACAGGGGCCGGCCAATGGCATGGATACCCTGTCACATGCTAAGGGCAAAGGGCCATCGGTGCCATTTTGTTTACTGGCAGCCGACACTCCCGGGACCCCCACTGGACCACCAGGTACTTACAAATTTTTGGGGGGGGGGGGTTTGGAGGGGTCCGGAGGGTGGGGGATACTAATGAACTAATTTTAAAGGGTCAGGCTGTGTTTTTGGGTTATCGACTTGGCGCAGCCGATAAAAAAAAAAATGATTGGACCGCGGGAAAAATAATTTCCCGATGGTCCACAAATCCGAAACTGGAACCGATTCCGGTTCCGATTCACATCTCTAGTTATTACCAACTGGAACAAATTAACTACTCTTCCAATTTCCAATGTCACGACAAAAAGCTGGCCATCACTAGCCCTGAGCTGGAACAGACAAAGGGCCATGCAGTGCACTGATATTTCTATATTCCCCAATGGATACTAGTGACATGTCAGGCTAGAAAAAAAGCTTCTAAGACAGCTTTGCCTTGGGTTCAATGAGGTGAACCTTTTGTTGGGTGACATGGTTTATTGTAGTCCTCACTAAATATACTCTGCTCTATAAATTTCTGACGTGACTTTGTACTACAAGTTAAAACATGACAACATTCTATTCCCAATCAGCCTTCAGATAGTCATACCAGCATGCTTGTCTAACCTCCCCCCGCAGCTAACATAACCAACTTGACAGCTCAAGGATCAAGGACTTTATCATCTGTACATGAGAGGTAACTGCTCGCTTTGCTAGATGTAGCAGGGCTCTGCTATGTATGATCATGTGCAGCCCCAATGAGATATGCTAACTTCCAATGACCTGTGATCAGTTTTGGATTGCAACTAAGTTTGAAATGGGCTTTCCAAAGAATGTAAGTGAAGGGCTGTTAGGTGAGTACTCTGATGTTAGCATTCTTCAGAAACAGCTCAGGCAGTGCTGTCAGCTGGGTCTTTGCAGGCCTATTTATTTATTTTATTTTATTTGTTTTTATATACCGATATTCAGCTAATGCCATCACGTCGGTTTACATATAACAATTTTAACTAATTGTTAAAACTGCACATGTGGATATGTTAAGATGCACACAGATATGAGCTAGGGAATGAAGCTTCAAATGTGGAGTCTGTAATTGATGCTTTAAGTGTCAACTTGTAACTTCAGCTTGTGCCTTTAAGCAGCTGAGTTACTAGTGATTTGTTAGACTTCTAGAGGACTTGACTCCATGTCCTAGGCCCTGCTGGAGTTCCATCTTACCTAGGCCACTATCTCGGTAACATGTAAGGGCTACGACAGGGTCCAAGGTGTAGCTGAAGCAAGCAAGAAGGTGCCAGCTATGGCAACCGCTGTACATTGTATTGCTAGTTTTACACAAAGGCTATGGCGAGATGTTACTCTTTTGGTCTGGTTATCACTATGAAAAGATTAGGCCAGCCACTTCTCAGTGGTTTTAGGTTTATTGTGACATTGTGTACTATAGTCTCTTGCACCTATTGCTCCATTATGACTAGGTGGCCTAACTAGGCCTAAGTGATGGCTGTGACATACTGACCCAGACAGAGGACCTGTGAGTATAAGAAAGATAGAGATGAGACCAGCTCAAAAAATTCTTCTGGGCTCTGTTCCATGGAAGGGGAAGGAGTAAATGAGGACTATCAGGTAAAGTAGCGTTGGATGACGCTTTGCTGAAGCTGACTTCCAGGCCGTGTGGTCTCCCTGGATTCTGTGGAGGGACATGGGGGATTCTGGGGTAGCTCGGGAATGACATCTACTGGAAGACCATGGCTTAAAGCCAGATTATGTAATAAACAGCAGAGCAGCATTATCTCAGCGATTCTTGGTGAGGTATACATTAAAGCTCCCCCTGATTTGTCCAAATAGCAAAATCTACTTTTGAGAACTTCAAAGATGCGTTCTATGACACAGAGGATAGAACATAAGGCCTCATTTTACCTCAACTCCACTGGCATGTTGGGAATAGTAACTGATGTGAGAAGTTACATTCTGCAACTGTATCCTGAATCTCCTGTGGGAAACAGAGAACATCTGCATCATTCACTCTACTCTGATTTGGTGATCTTGCTGCCAACACACAGCATGCTAACAGATATCAGAAGTTAGGGTCTAGCCTGTCAGGAGCCTTAAAATGCTATTGGCAGGCCCTAAGTCTGTGCCACCTTTTACTATGACACAATATGAACACAATATGAACACTCTAGTGCTTGCTTATGCTGCGTCAGATCTTCCTGAATGGGAAACTGCTTCTGGGGTTCCTATACAATATGTCCATATTCACAACTAGGCTCTCAGAAGCCATTTCTTGCACTCCTCTAACACTGGATCTGTACATCACAGCTGCCACAAATTTCATAGCAAAAAGACTGCAACCTCATGGTTGTTCTGCAATCTGTTCTCCAGAGATATACATTCATCTGACATGACACAGTGATTGATATGGCCAAAATGTACAACCCCCAGCTTCTCTTTAACCTGTGTGATGGTCAAGATTTACTGTGGCTGATATCCTGGCTAACAGATGACTAACAGGGCACACCTGACTTGGAAGTGGTGCAGTGTGGACACTAAATGGGATTGATTTACATTTGATAAGCCAGTAGCTTAAGGTTAACCAGTAGGAAGTATGTAGTCTGTGGTCATATACAGAGCTTTGTGGCAAGTATATTGTTAGGGAAAGCAACATTAACAGACCTCTCCGGCAAGGAGAGAGAAAGCCGGGCCATGGTTCGCTGGCTTGTCGACCGAACTGTACAAGCCACTTGTAATGTCACATATGCTGTCACATTCCTGACAGCCCTTCCCCCTGTCACTGCCATTTGATGGAAAGACATAGCCAGAGAGGGACTAGAGAAAGAAGCATCAGTCTTACCTATGAGCCAGCTGTCACCGTAGAGGCCTTTTTCAAAACATTCAAACAAGGTCAATTGCCTAAATATAAAGGAATCATGCATGGCTCCTGGGTATCTGGCTACCACATTGAGGATGTGTATTTGAACGTCACAGACCACTTGCATGTTGATGGAGTGGAAGAGCTTTCTATTATAATAGATCTCCTCCCTGCGACGGGGTGGGATGATGGCTACATGAGTGCAGTCGATAGCTCCCAGAACATTTGGAAAGCTGGCAATCGTATAAAATTCTCTTTTCAGTTCCAGCAAGTCTTGCCTTTAATGAGGGAATGCTATGGACTGATTAACGTGAGCATGTACAGTTATTATAACTTGGCCCAGACAGCAGGAAAATGAGATTTGGGAAATTCCCCTGGTGGCCCCGACTGTTGTTTGGAAGGATCCAGATGCCATGAAATGGAGGGTGCACAAAAGTTTGATGAGGCCCGGTATAGCATGGGACCTTTCTGTGACTGGATCTAGATCCCTCTGTGACTGGATCTAGATCCCGCTTCATATAATTTCATGATAGACTGAGAGCTGAGGCTATATCTGCTAACCACGTGTTCCTCCAGCATGCCCAGCAATGTGGTTCATGGATGAAAGATGTGCTCCCTGTATCACAGCCGTGCCCTCCAGCACTGCCATGGGCTGGGACACCTGATTGGCATGCCCTGTGGCTCTAGTACTGGGACTTCCCTAGGAGGGGTTTGAACTTCCCTTGCCTGTTGTAGTGGTCCTTGTTGTTCTAGTTGCTGTCAACACTGCTGAGCAGCCAAAAACAGCCAGTATCCCATTACAAGTAAACTTTTCCCTAACACTGTAGCTTTAGAAAGACAGGCCAGGTAAGACAAAGTATTTTTATCAGCCCAGGAGTCCTTGGTAGCTGTGCCTGATAGGCCTCATTTTATCGTGTGTGATAGTAGCTGCGTTCCACGATAATGGTTGCTGTCCCGCAATTAAAGCTTTTTTGGCCATCTACCGCAAAAAAAGGGTATTATTTTCAATGTTAAAACCTGTGTTATGGGCCATTATTTCACTGCTAATGTGGTAAGGACCCCTAATTTGCATAATTCTCTAGCTTTTGCATACTCATTATCATATTTGCATACTAACACACCACGCGCTAAATATCGCATGATAGACCCTTTTTATCATGCCATTCGGCCCTAACGCAATTTGATGATTATCTGGCTAACTAACAGGGTCAATCACAAATTTCTGCATTATCTGGGTATGGTAGCCTGATATCTTTAGGACAGCCAAAGAATAGTCATAAAATTATCTGGTTAAACCTATCTGGCCAACTTTAAGATAGCTTGTTATATTCCGCTGAATATGGACCTCATTGTATTCAGAAAGACAAATATCAGAAACAGAGTCTGGGATGTTTAACCATGACTCTGAGACACACAGAATATCTATGTTCTGTTCCAATATAAAAACATAGAAAGCAGACACCTTAGGACAGATAGATAATGCATTAATAAGATATATTAGCAATGTCAAAGGTTCTAACTCCACAGGGACAAATTCTCTGTTAAATAAACAATTCTGCCTATTAATTAACAATTTTCCCTTCTTAGGGCCTGATTTTCAATGTATTTTCCCATAGGCACAGAATGGGAGAAAAGCCTTGGTGAATCAGGCAGATGTAAACCAGTCACATTTCTACCTCTCCTTGTGACCATAGTAATGAAGAAGTTGGTTTCTAAAATCACACACATTGCAAACATTTTAATTAAAAAAAACAGTAAAATAGAGACAAGTAGATAGCAATGACATTATAGCAATTGCGCACAACTAAAGCCTTATTATTTAATATAAGCCCAACAGGGCAAGTTAATCTACTTTGGAGTCAGGATTATCATGGCAAACGATATTTTAGCGTGCCAGCAGAAGGGGCATAAAAACAATATTATAACTGCATGGCTTTCAAGACGACTATAGTTGGTGAACCCCAGCAGGAAAGGGGTGATGATACAGCTAAACTTCCGCTGCTGATTCTATAACATTTCCTAAGGTCCTCCCAAAGGGGCTCCTCAGTGGGCAATACCCATGAGCTGTGTGCAGAGAGCCACCAAATCAGACTGTGGCTTGGCATAAAGAAGGCTGGGATCAGTGAAGTCTGGGTACAGTCCAGAAGACCCAGCAGAGATGTCCAATTACTGTATATATTGGGTATCACATAAAGTTGCAGGTTTCCTTTTCTGCCATAGTTGGAAAAACAGCCAAAGCGAAAAAAAAATAAAATAAAATTGTGACAAGACTAAGAGGGCTGACCAAGGTTGCTGAAAAGGTTGTACCAGAATAGAATGGAAGGATCCTGGGACTTTTCAGCTGTCAATGTAAAAATAATAAAAAATGTAATTCCAAGAACTCTCTTCTAAAGATGTAAAAGGGAAACGATGACTAAGGATTTCTAAAAATTATGGCAAAATATCCGATTAGATAAAGCCTTATAGGCTTTTCCACAACTTGCCCTGAAATGCTCCATATCTGTGCCAACAGCTGGAGCCACCCACGTGTGATGAGGTATTTATTTATTTATTTCTCAGATTTATAGTGCGTAGAGCAGCAATGCGGATTACAACCAAAAATACACAATAAAGCATACAGTACAATAAAATACACACTAAAACACATAGCCAAATAAAACTAAATATAATGGACATTAATTAAAAGCTTCAGAGAGCAAATTGGTTTTCAATGTCTTTTGAAACATCATAAAATCAGTAATGACATGAACCTCATTCAGTATAGTATTCCCCAATTCAGGACACCAAGAAAGAAAAACTTTAGAGCAAGTGCCTATTAACCTAACAGATGATTGAGATGGAACTATTAATACTGAGAAACAGAACGCAGTGGGTGAGCAGGTAGATAAAGGATTATATATTTCTTTAAACAAAAGGAATCAGCATTCAGAGATTTATGTATCGAAGACAGTATCTTGAATTTTACCCTCTGCTTTATTGGAAGCCAGTGCATTTTACTAAATAAGGAGAAATTCTATCACCATATTTTAAGTCAACAATTAATCTGACTGCAGAATTCTGAGTAAGTTGTAAGATAAACAAAGAATTTAGATAATCCTCTATTCAATGAATTACAATAATCCAATTGGGCACAAACTATGGATTGAATGACTAATCTAAATTCAGGCAAGGGAAGATATTGCTTCCAGGGATGCAATAATCGCAGTTTAAAAAATGTGACCTAAAACACCCTCTTTATTCTGCTTGTGTATGGAGAATCTTTGTTCTATGACACCCTCTTGAAACATACGATATATACTTCCTTCCTTCAGCCTGGGAGTTTAAAAAGTTCATGTATTACAATATCTTTGGATTATTCTTACATTGGTCCAACAAAAGATATCACAATCTAAATGAATCTGATTTTTATCCAGGCTCAGCATGGCTACTAGAAGTCTTCATTATAATATTCCATTTATTTTTGTATTCATTATTATTTGTTCCAAACAGAAATGCTGAAAGTAATCCATTGCGCTGTCTTTTGAGACAAAAGTATAACTATTAGATTCTTCACCTGTACAAATGAAGGAACTTATATTTTTAAAAAACAATTCCATCTGAAGTTTCTACACTATTTAATTTTACATTTTGGCAACTTTAAATGACTTTCCTTTAGTTTACATCTCTTGAGAAAATCTAATCTTTTTAATAAAAAAATAGTCTAAACACAAAATCATTAAAGGTAAGCAAACTAATTACACATAGATTTAAATGTTTACTGGTATGTGTCAGCTTCTGGTAATACAATGAATAATTCATATCAAACTAGTAGAATGTAACATTTACATAAAATAATACTTTGCAAATTTATGGTAAGTACTAATTACTTGCCTTATTTGCCATGACTATGATATTAAATATTCATAAAATGTGATTATTTCTTTGATTTGGCAGGCATTTAGATTTCTCTACAGCTTTTCACACTGCTAATTTTAATCCAGTAAATTATCTGGAAGAAAACAGTATGCAGCCTAAAAACTGCTCAGAATTCACTCCAGCATTGAGCACATTATAGATGTAATGATCCATTTACAACCAAACTTAAAGATCTTGCAAGAAAGCTGAGACTTAAACAACGTAATATGGAGGCCATCACCCATTATATTTGTCAGATATATTTATTAATATTTTCTTCTACAGACAACAAAAATCTTTTTGGTGTTCTGATTTTATTTCCAGCTTGATTGGCATAGATCAGTTTAAATAAATTGGTAGCAATGATCAGAAAAAAAAAAAATCACAATTTGAGATCATGGTCGCAAATCCTGTCCATGATCTGGGTATTTACTTCATAGGCAGGGTTCTTCTGACTGCAGTCTCTGATTACAAAAATATAAATCAGTAGAATTATTAACCAATGCACAAATTCCCTCAAATGATGCAGGGCATTTCATAGGGCTCACTTGATCTACGAGAAGTAGAGAGATATGGATGTTTGTCAAACAAATTGTAATGGAACCCAAGAGAGAGGGGGTAATACTCAATCCGGTGCTCACTAATGGTGATAATGTCTCTAAAGTTCCAGTAGGAGCTCATCTGAGCACTAGTGATCATCAGACTGTATGGTTCAATTTTGTGAATAAGACAGAAGAAGTCACACAAAGACTCGAGTTAATTTAAAAAATATGGAGTTTGTCAAAATGGAGATGTACCTGGAGGAAAAACTGGAAGACTGGGAGAAAATGGGTGAGGTGGAACAACAGTAGACCAAGTTAAAAGGAGCTATTGCAAAGACAACTGTTGCAGAAGTGGATCCTTAGGCCGAGGTGGAGTTGGTGCAACCTGCAGAAAGGAGTTCTACAGGTCTCAACGGTTGGCAGGTAGAGCTGGCTGGAACAGATGCCCAAATGGAGCTTCACCAATACCAGCCCTCATTCCCCTCAGGTTGAGTCCTCAGGTGCCAGGGCTGGCAGGACTTAGGCACAGGCCTCTGTGGAGGTGAAGATCTTTCACATAGAAGAGTTTATAGGCCAGCATTGTGATTAAGCAAAGTCAATTTGAGCAGCAGTTGGGACAGGCAGTGGGCAAACAGGACTGGTTCAGGCTGCAGTCAGAAGCGGGCGGAGTTCACTCAGTGTTGTGGATAAGGCAGAAGTCAGAGCAGGCAGATTTCTAGCAGTAACAGTAAGCAGGCAGTGACCAGAGGCAGGCGGACGTCAAGCAGCATTGAGGTCCAATCCGAGGTCAAGCCAGAAGTCCAATCTGAGATCAAAGCCAAACTCCAATCCAATGAGATGAGGAATGAAGGGAAGGAAGGAGGACGAGGAACCACAGGGACAAGATGAGATGCTGAAGACAGACAAAAGGTCTGAAGAAAGACAAAATAGGTTAAACCAATGACTATGATAATTACATACATCCCCACTCCTCCACTTGCCCTAACCACCACTTTCCCCTCCTCTTTTCTTTTATCTCCTCCTCCAGACCCATCCTCCCCTCTTCCCCTCAGCTCTTCCCCCTACCCAGTACTTATCCAATCATCTCACTTCCTGATCATCTTAACCTTCATATCACTTGATAATATATCACTAACCCACCGTCTGTATTGCTCCCAAGAGCTAGCCTATTACTTATCCTTGTCTATTTTCTGATTTAATTATAAATATGGTAAAGTATGTCTATGTCTTTTAACAGTTCTGACATATTTAGACCTTTAACAGGTTTTTATATATATTCATTATAACTTTAACTCTGTTTAAACTAGAGATGTGAATCGTGTCCTCGATCGTCTTAACGATCGATTTCGGCTGGGAGGGGGAGGGAATCGTATTGTTGCCGTTTGGGGGGGTAAAATATTGTGATATATCGTTAAAATCGTTAAAACCCGCTAAAACCCACCCCCGACCCTTTAAATTAAATCCCCCACCCTCCCGAACCCCCCCCAAATGACTTAAATTACCTGGTGGTCCAGCGGCGGTCCGGAACGGCAGCGGTCCGGAACGGGCTCCTGCTACTGAATCTTGTTGTCTTCGGCCGGTGCCATTTTCCAAAATGGCGCCGAAAAATGGCGGCGGCCATAGACCAACAGGATTCGACGGCAGGAGGTCCTTCCGGACCCCCGCTGGACTTTTGGCAAGTCTTGTGGGGGTCAGGAGGGCCCCCCCAAGCTGGCCAAAAGTTCCTGGAGGTCCAGCGGGGGTCAGGGAGCGATTTCCCGCCGCGAATCGTTTTCCGTACGGAAAATGGTGCCGGCCATACGCGTATGGCCGGCGCCATTTTCCGTATGGAAAATGGCGCCGGCAGGAGATCGACTGCAGGAGGTCGTTCAGCGAGGCGCCGGAACCCTCGCTGAATGACCTCCTGCAGTCGATCTCCTGCCGGCGCCATTTTCCGTACGGAAAACGATTCGCGGCGGGAAATCGCTCCCTGACCCCCGCTGGACCTCCAGGAACTTTTGGCCAGCTTGGGGGGGCCCTCCTGACCCCCACAAGACTTGCCAAAAGTCCAGCGGGGGTCCGGAAGGACCTCCTGCCGTCGAATCCTGTTGGTCTATGGCCGCCGCCATTTTTCGGCGCCATTTTGGAAAATGGCGCCGGCCGAAGACAACAAGATTCAGTAGCAGGAGCCCGTTCCGGACCACTGCCGTTCCGGACCCCCAGGTAATTTAAGTCATTTGGGGGGGGGGGGGTTCGGGAGGGTGGGGGATTGAAGGAGGTAGGATTTGGCAAGGAAATGTTTAAGTTATTTGGGGGGGGTTCGGGAGGGTGGGGGATTTAATTTAAAGGGTCGGGGATGGGTTTTAGTGTGCCGGCTCACGATTCTAACGATTTATAACGATAAATCGTTAGAATCTCTATTGTATTGTGTTCCATAATGGTTTAAGACGATATTAAAATTATCGGACGATAATTTTAATCGTCCTAAAACGATTCACATCCCTAGTTTAAACTGTTCATCTGATTTCAATGTATAGCGTTGTTATAAATGTAAACCGGAGTGAAGGCCCCTGCCAATACTTCGGTATATAAAAGACGTATAAATTAAAAAAAATAAAAAATAAATAAATAAAAGGGAGACTGACCACAAGGTCAAGAACTCAGAGGACAAATTAGACTGCCAAGGAACTAGGAACAGAACACAGGAACTCAGGAAGAACACACAGTGGAGCCAGGAACCAGGAATGTAGAGGAAAAGCACTTCTCCAATGGAGTTGACCTATTGCCGAGAAACTGGAGGGGCATCTGGAAGAGTTTTATATATGGTCCAAGAAGTGACATCATCAGGAGGCACCCTCAGGCTGTTCCTGCCACTGGCCCTTTAAATATGAGGAGATTGGCCACTGCAGGCAGGCTGGATCCAGCATGTTGCTGCGGCTGCATTGGGTTGCAGAGGCAAATTGACAAACTAAAAAGTAGCAAATCACTTGGAGCAGATGGTCCCAGAGTGGTGAATGGGAGATCGAAACAGTACTGAGGATGCTCTTTTTTTTCCAAACGACGGTACCCTTTGTCTCTATTGAATAAAGTATTCTGATCATACATCTGGCATCTATTCCACTTTGTTTACCCTTTCATGGATTGGGAGCAGGCTCTCCTGCAAAGCCACCTGGGCAGAGGTTATCAGAAATAAATCAATGTCCACACAAAAACTGGTGCATCAAAAGAAAGAAACGTTTATTAAAAAAATCACCAGTTCAACAGGAAATCAAAAGTTCACAATCCACAGTCACATACAGCTTGAAATGTAGAAAAAAATCAATTAAAATACACAAAAACACAATCCCACCTCTTTCAAAAAAGAGATTCCCACTCAGATCTTCCACCCTGTTAAGACACTTCCAGAGCAATTCCACAGCACAGGTCCTAGGTTCTCTGCAATCCCAGAAACAAATAGAAAGTCTCACAATTAATGTCTCAGCTTTAGGATGGGATCTTGGACAACCTTTCCCTTTTTTCCCTTAGGCAGAACAGAATTTCCCAGCCCTGCATTGAAATGCACAGACAGGCACAGCACCTTCTCAATGTCCAGCCAGACCTTCAGCACAGTTCCTTTTCATCGACTTCAAATCACCCATTATTACTGTGCTGCTGATTTTGTTAGCTTCCCTAATTTCATTGTCTGTTAGTTCATTCTGGCCAGGTGGATGGTAGAACACCCCCACTACTAATTTATTCCCCTTTTCACCTGGAATTTCTGTCCCTAAAGATTCAACATTGCAGCTTGTTTCCTGCAGAACCTTTATCCTGTTTGACTCAATGCTCTCTTTAATATATAGTAGAGATGTGAATCGTGTGATCGATCGTCTTAACGATCGATTTTGGCTGGGGGGGGAGGGAATCGGATCATCGCGGTTTTGTTTTTTTAAATATCGTGTAAATCGTAAATTGGGGGAGGGCGGGAAAACCGGCACACTAAAACAACCCTAAAACCTACCCCGACCCTTTAAAATAAATCCCCCACCCTCCCGAACCCTCCCAAAATGTCTTAAATTACCTGGGGTCCAGTGGGGGGGTCCCGGTGTGATCTTACACTCTCGGGCCACGGGTGCGTTGATAGAAATGGCGCCGGCGCTACCTTTGCCCTGTCATATGACAGGGCAAAGGTAGCGCCGGAAATTGCTGAACATATAGATAGGCATAGTTTAATGGGATAAGGCCAACATGGTTTTAGCCAAGGGAAGTCTTGTCTCAAAAATTTTCTACATTTTTTGAGGGCATAAATAATCATAAAGATATAGGTGAGCCAGTTGATATAGTGTATTTGGATTTCCACAAAGCATTTGACTAAGTTCCTCATGAAAGAGAGGAAATTAAAAAGTCATGGGATAAGGGGCATTGTCCTACTGTGGGTTCCTAACTGGTTAAATGATAGAAAAAGAGTAGGGCTAAATGGTAAATTTTCCCCATGGAGAAAGGTGAATAGTGGAGTGCCCCAGGGATCTGTTTTGGGATCACTGCTTTTTAATATATTTATAAACAAACAGAAATGGGAACAAGTGAGGTGATCAAATTTGTCGATGCTACAAAATTATTCAAAGTTGTTAAATCACAAGAGATTTGTGAGAAATTGCAAGAGGACATTGCGAAACTGGGAGACTAGGCATACAAATGGCAAATTAAATTTAATGTGGATAAATGCAAAGTGATGCACTTAGGGAAGAGTAACTCAAATCATGGCTACACGAAGGAAGGTTCCATATTAGGAGTCACCACTCATGAAAAGGATCTAGGTATCATCGTTGAAAATACCTTGAAATCTTTTGCTCAGTGTGCAGCAGCAGCCAAGAAAGCAAATCGAATGCTAGGGATTATTAAGTCTGGAGAATAAAACAGAGGATATCATAATGCCTCTGTAGTGCTCCATGGTGTGACCTCATCTGGGTTACTGTGTGCAGTTCTGGTCACCACATTTCAAAAAAGATATAGCAGAATTAGAAAAGGTACAGATTGGGATGGCCAAAATGATAAAGAGGATGAAACAATTCTCCTGTAAAGAAAAGATAAAGAGGTTAGGACTTCAGCTTGAAGAAGAGACAGTTGAGGGGAGATATGATAGAGGTCTATAAAATGAGTGGAATGGAACGAGTAAACGTTAATCAGTTGTTTACTCTTTTGAAAAGTACAAAGACCAGGGGACACACAATGAATTTACTAGGTAATACATTTAAAACTAATAAGAGAAAATATTTTTTTACTCAATGCATAATTAGGCTCTAGAATTCATAGCCAGAGGTGGTGAAAGCTATTAGTGTAGCTGCATTTAAAAAAAGTTTGGACAAGTTCCTGGAGGAAAAGACCATTAACCATTATTAAGGTGGAGTTACAGAAATCCACTGCTTATTCTTGGTATAAGCAGCTTCGAATATATCTACCCCTTGGGATCCTGCCAAGTACCTGTGACCTGGATTGGCAACTGTCAAAAGAGGATGCTAGGCTTGATGGAGCTTTGGTCTGATCCAGTATGGCAAATCCTAATACAGCTAATTCCCTTTATTTCAACACTTCACTTCTCTAAGCTTCTTTGAATGTCTGTGAAAACACCTAACCTACTCTCCTCTCTGCATCTCTCCATTATCTTCCCCAGAACTCTTTCAAACTGGTTTATACTTCATGGGAGGCATATTTTATACTCCCCTCTTGAGAATGAACTATCTTGTCACTCAAAAATATTACTTACATGCTCCTTGCACTCCAGATGAAACTCCTGAGCTAGAATGTACCCCATTTTAACACATAGGCAATACTCACTACCACCTCTGAATTTCCAGTGATCTTCCACTGCTAGATGATTTCCTTTGTTAAAAATAGACCTCATCCCTTTACATTACTAGTACGCTATCTAGTGGTCTGTAAGGCCAAACATATCAGTTCGCACACAACTACACTTACAATTAATGAGACCACACAGAATATGTGACCTGTAGAGAGATAATATTATTCCCCTCTTTCTTCTAGTGATATCTCTCTTTATGCTCCAAGTATGTTATTAGGTTGACACACTTACTGGTGCGATTGAGATCATAAGAGATAATGACCCTCAAGTCTCTTTCCTGTTTAATGACTGCTAGTTCATCATTTTAAGGAAGGTATTTGACAAGAAGGAGCTCAAGATGGCAGAGCTCAGTACTCATTCCTGAGCTGGTTCCTAATAGACCTGTCAATTTCTTGCCTTAGAAAGACCTCATCTTACTATAAGAACATAAGAACATGCCATGCTGGGTCAGACCAAGGTTCCATCAAGCCCAGCATCCTGTTTCTAACAGTGGCCAATCCAGGCCATAAGAACCTGGCAAGTACCCAAAAACTAAGTCTATTCCATGTTACTGTTGCTAGTAATAGCAGTGGCTATTTTCCAAGTCAGCTTAATTAATAGCAGGTAATGGACTTCTCCTCCAAGAACTTATCCAATCCTTTTTTAAACACAGCTACACTAACTGCACTAACCACATCCCCTGGCAACAAATTCCAGAGTTTATTTATTTATTTATTTAAAAACTTTTCTATACCGTCGTTAAGTGAAATAACCATCACAACAGTTTACAGAAGGGCACGATAAAGAGAAATTTGGGTGGTATAGATTACAAATTAATCATGTGCCATCATAGTATGGTAACAATTTAAAATAATAAACTAAGTGTGTAAGTTAATCCTGATTGTTAGGAACAAATTAGGCAGTTTGATTTTAACATTAATATGCTTTTGTAGGTTACTAAAACTTCTAGCTTGGTGCATCCTTATCTCTCAACTATTTTTCTCCTTCTCTTTATCTTTATAAAATGCTTGTTTAAAAAGCCAGGTTAGTTTTGAATAATTTCAGATTTCTCTGTAGTCTTATTTCGAGTGGCATGGTGTTCCATAGTACGGGACCAGACAGTGACAGTGCTCTTTCCCTTACTTGCTTGAGATGTGCTGATTTGACAGAGGGGACAGTTAGTAGAGCTTTATTTGCAGATCTCAGGTTTCTTTGTGGTACGTGCACGTGCGTTGAGTGAAAAATAACTTTCTCATGCTAACTTCATGGAGTGCCCCCTAGTCTTTCTATTACCTGAAAGAGTAAATAACCGATTCACATCTACCCGTTCTAGACCTCTCATGATTTTAAACATCTCTATCATATCCCCCCTCATCCGTCTCTTCTCCAAGCTGAAAAGTCCTAACCTCTTTAGTCTTTCCTCATAGGGGAGCTGTTCCATTCCCCTTATCATTTTGGTAGCCCTTCTCTGTACCTTCTCCATCGCAATTATATCTTTTTTGAGATGCGGCGACCAGAATTGTACACAGTATTCAAGGTGCGGTCTCACCATGGAGCGATACAGAGGCATTATGACATTTTCCGTTTTATTCACCATTCCCTTTCTAATAATTCCCAACATTCTGTTTGCTTTTTTGACTGCTGCAGCACACTGAACTGACGATTTCAATGTGTTATCCACTATGACGCCTAGATCTCTTTCTTGGGTTGTAGCACCTAATATGGAACCTAACATTGTGTAACTATAGTATGGGTTATTTTTCCCTATATGCATCACCTTGCACTTATCCACATTAAATTTCATCTGCCATTTGGATGCTCAATTTTCCAGTCTCACAAGGTCTTCCTGCAATTTATCACAATCTGCTTGTGATTTAACTACTCTGAACAATTTTGTGTCATCTGCAAATTTGATTATCTCACTCGTCGTATTTCTTTCCAGATCATTTATAAATATATTGAAAAGTAAGGGTCCCTGTTGTGTTCCGCGGCCTTGGTAGGCCATGACCGCGGTCCCCTACCTTGCCTGCGACAGCGAACTGCTACGGGAGTCCTGGGGGGAGGCCCTGACTCTAGGCCCGACGCTCCGGCACGGGTCCCTGTGCTGCTCGCTGCAGGCAGAGCCGTCCCTGCTCCCTCCTCACGGCGTCCATCAGCGTTTTCCATCTTTAGGCGCGAGGCCGCGCCTCCTTGACAGATTTAAAGGGACCTGATCCCTTTAACTAGCTTCAGCTGTTCCCTATCAGCCAGAGCAGGGGAAATATAAAGGGCGGCTTCCTCTGCTCATTCCTTGACTTGACAACTTCCGTGGTTAGTCAGTCTGCTTGCTTCGGTGAGTTCTTGTGCTTTGGATCCTTGTTCCTGTTTCGTTTTGGTGTTCCTGGTTCCTGACTTTGGATCGGCTAGCGGTGATTCCTGGTATTGACCGGATCAGCTAGCGGTGATTCCTGGTTTTGACTTCGGACTGGCAAGTGGTGATCCCTCAGTGTGTGACCGACGGGAGAACCTACAGATCTTCCTCCTAAAGTATTCCATCCTCCCGTCGGCCCAAGGGTTCACAAACTTGAGCATAACAGGTCCTAATACAGATCCCTGAGGCACTCCACTGCCCATTCCCTTCCACTGAGAAAATTGTCCATTTAATCCTACTCTCTGTTTCCTGTCTTTTAGCCAGTTTGCAATCCACGAAAGGACATCGCCACCTATCCCATGACTTTTTACTTTTCCTAGAAGCCTCTCATGAGGAACTTTGTCAAACGCCTTCTGAAAATCCAAGTATACTATACCTACCGGTTCACCTTTATCCACATGTTTATTAACTCCTTCAAAAAAGTGAAGCAGATTTGTGAGGCAAGACTTGCCCTGGGTAAAGCCATGCTGACTTTGTTCCATTAAACCATGTCTTTCTATATGTTCTGTAATTTTGATGTTTAGAACACTTTCCACTATTTTTCCTGGCACTGAAGTCAGGCTAACCGGTCTGTAGTTTCCCGGATCGCCCCTGAAGCCCTTTTTAAATATGGGGTTACATTAGCTATCCTCCAGTCTTCAGGTACAATGGATGATTTTAATGATAGGTTACAAATTTTTACTAATAGGTCTGAAATTTCATTTTTGAGTTCCTTCAAAACTCTGGGGTGTATACCATACGTTCCAGGTGATTTACTACTCTTCAGTGGGAATGAGGAAAGGCAAAATGAAAACCTAACCTCTTGAAGCTGTTTTGCTGGTCTTGGGTCTCTTGAACTGAATGCTATCACGGCTCTTGAGCACTGGTCAACCTGGTACGGCCCTAGGAGTATCTAGCCTGGGTGGATTCCTCTTTAGGCTTGCTCCTGGACTCAGATTTATCCTTGAATCCCAGGCCATGGGATTCTCTCCCCTTGTCCTTCATTATGGTGGAGTCTGGAGGAGACGGGATTAACACATTAGCCAAAGTGACAGTGGAGCACATCTCCACAAGAGAGATAAAGTTGTATTGGTGGTGAGATTCCTGAGAACTACAAAAGAGGGCTCAAATATAACTGTAAAGGAAGCTAAAATATAAATCCAAAGGAAGACTCAGAAGCTAATTTGATATCACAGGACCCGGTTGTGCTGAGAACCAACATTTCTGATGTAAAATATTTACCTATTTATTTGATTTATATGCAGTATTCCTTCTTTCAGCCAATTCAAATGTGGATTACATTCAAGTACTATAGGTGCTTCCCTTTCCCCAGAAGGGTCTCAATCTAAGTTTGTACCTGAGGCAATGGAGGGTGAAGTGACTTGCCCGAGAGTGAATGGCCCATCTAGTCTGCCCAGCAAGTTCTTTTTTTTTTTTTTAATGTAGTTGCAACTGCCACTTTGTGAAGGCTACCTCAAAGCCTTCTATTAATGGTACTAGCAACTGCTGCTCTATGCAGACTACCCCCAAGCAGAAATGTAAAGTTTAGGTGTAATAGTAAAGTGACCCCATTTCTTCATTTCCATTTTCTAGCCAGCAGGGATCCTCTGTGTTTGTCCCACACCCTTTTGATTCCATTCACCACCTCTTTTGGGAAGGCTTTCCATGCATCCACCACCTTTTCTGTGAAGAAATATTTCCTAAACATAAATGTGGATAAGGTAGCTTGTCTCACAGTCAATCATAGGCATAAAGGTGAGATGGCATATAATTGAAGCCCATAAAAGGATATTATTCACAAAGTTATTTTATTCTCATGATTCAGTAAATAAAGTTTATTTCATCCAGCATATCATTCTGGTATGTTGTGTATCCCGGCCGCGTGGGTGCCGCGACCTGGCCTGCTCTCCTTGCGCAGTCCTCAACTAGCTCCGGTCTCGCTGCTGCTGCTAGCTCCCACCATCCTCGTCACTCACCATGACCCTCTCCGGCTTCCTCCTCGCCACAGGCCTCGCAGCGGAGCTCCCGTAGAGGCTCCGTGTCTTCATCTGCTTCGGCCTTGCCCCTAGGCGCGCGCACGGCCGATGTCTCGATATTTAAAGGGCCAAGCGCGGGAAACCCGATTCGGACGCAAATTGATGACATCACATAGAAGCCCAATATAAAGCGAGGTCCTGCCCCAGGACCTCGTCTTGGCAATCGGGTAGACACCTCAGTGTACTAGTTTGCCTGTTCCTCGTATCTCATCCTTGATCCAGTGTCTCCTTGTACCAGCGTCTCCTCGTTCCAGTGTCTCCAGTGTTCCAATTTGTTCCAATTTGTACAATGTTCTCTCAACCTACCTGGGCAATATCAAGCTAGGTTGAGAGAGTACAAATCTCATCTTTGTGTGAGTTTCCTCACTCAGAAGGACATCAAATCTTCACGAATGTACTGTTCTGTTAGTACGTCTCACTCTGCATGTAAAAGTGGCCCCTAACCCCTACACTACTAAATAAACCTCACCTCGAGTTACTAGGTGGGCCTCCTATAGTAGCATAAATAGCTGCTTGCTATGGTGTTACCTCCAGAGGTTCTCTCTCTCTCTCTCTCTCTCACTCACTCTCTCTCTCTCTCTCTCTTTTATTATGATGCATTAAGGCATTTTTTGCATGTGAAAACGCCATAACGCAAATTGATAAATGACCCTGTAAATCCGATAGTATCTTGACAATATTTCTGACAAATAAAATGCACATGAATCAAAAATGGCTTTAAAAACTAAAACCAAACATTTTAATTTTGTTCTATGTTGAATTGGTAACCAATGTAATTTTTATGAAAATAGGTGTAATATGCTCGCCAAAAGGACTGGTAAAATCAAACGTGCAGCAGCATGTTGCAACAGTTGAAGTGCTTTTAAATTAACTTTTGGTAAACCAATAAATAAAGAATTACTATAATATATCATTGTTTGTAGAAAGCCTGAATTATATTTCTAAAACCAGCTATTGATAAAATGTGATAAACTTAGCTTAAAAATACATAACGTGTTACTCTTCGAATATGCCATAAACCAGATAAGTCAGAATCAAAATAAAAACCTACAGAAAGTTTGCAATAGCTAAATAGCATCAGTTTTAGCAAAGTTCAAGACTAAGGGGGTCATTTTTCAAAATGCGGTAAGGCGTTTTCGCATGCGTTAAGGGCTTATCGCATGCGAAAAGCCCCGTTTTCGCATGCGATAGGCCTTTAACGCATGTGAAAACGTGTTTACCGCATGCGATCGCACCATATCGTATGGTGCGATGCAAATTTTAAAAATAGGAGGAGAGTGGGCTGGGCTAGCCTGTCTGCGAAGAGCTATCGCACAGCCATAACGCAGATTTTAACTACACCTCTTTCAAATGCGTTAGGCGGTGCGATAGCAGCCGTGACCATGCGCTGAGGTTTCATCGCCATTTGCGATGTGTCCCGTAAAGCTTATTTCAGATGATTTGAAGGTACTTACCGCATTTTGATAAATCCAGGCTTAAATAATTGGATGTCATCCAGTTTGTAATTTCCCGTTAACAATCATTAATTTTTATCATTGTAGTTCACAAATTTGCTTGTACAGGGAAAAAAAACTGGATGTCATCTGCATATATTTTATAGAACAGTACAGTAAATCCAAAACAGTTTGCCAAAGAACTAATATAGAGATTAAAAAGAGTTGCTGAAAGCACCAATCCCTGGGGGATCCCAACAACTAAATTATACCAGTTAGAGCATTGTTGTCAATTCGTACCTGAAATTGACCAGATAAGAAATAAGATTCAAACATGGTAGTCCCATGGGTTTTTGCAGTTGAGGTGAAAGGTCCAGTCTGTCTGGCTCCACTGGCTATCGGGTTCTCCTGTCCTTAGGATTCTGGCATCTTCTGCTTAGATTGGGTGGTCTCCCCTTAGCCTCTGGTGATTCAGGGATGGACTGAGCTTGGTAATAAGCCTCCACTATTTCCAACGCCATCTCTAGCGTAAGGTTCAGGGGTCCAGGCCATCTAGGAATTGTTCCAGAAAAACCACATTAGCCATCTCCACCCCAGTCTTCCCTTCCTGATGCGGCTAATCTCAAGTCACATCCTAATGTCTGTGGAAAAGATTCCACGGGTTTTCCTCTAGTTGAAAAACTTTTTGTCGAAATCACTGTCGGTAGGCTTCTGGAGTGAGCCCCACTCTCTCTAAGATAGCAGCCTTGATTTCTTGATATGTGGCCCTTCCTTCTGGATTGAAAATTTGGAAAGCCTCTTGACTACTCCTGGTGGATTCCCCAGATAAGTCATCCAATTATCTTCTGGTCAACTTGCCAATCAAGCGCTTTGTTCAAAGTTCTTCAGGAAACAATTGGGGTTTTCTCCTGATGCCATTTTAAGTACAACTGGTTACAAGGAAGGTGGCCTGGTCACAGCGGTCTGCATGACTTGTGCTACCTGTGTTGGCACTGTGATTTGATGCATAGGTGGTTCTTGCAGCACCTGCTGCTGATCAATTTGAGTTTACAGGGCATTCTGAATTGCTGCTGCCCTGAATCACTTGCTCCATCTTCCCTGCTTTCTGAGCTGCCTTCAAATTGAGTACCTCTCCATGGAAAGGAGAGGGGAAAAAAAAAAACCTGCTGGACTGTCCATCCCTGACTCATTGCTTGAACTCTACAAAGAGACAGAGACAAGATTGAAGCGGTGCAGAGAAGGGCGACCAGAAAGGTGGAGGGTCTTCATCGGATGTCATATGAGGAGAGATTGAAGAATCTGAATATGTACACCCTGGAGGAAAGGAGGAGCAGGGGTGATATGATTCAGACATTCAGATACTTGAAAAAAACTTTAATGATCCAAAGACAACGACAAACCTTTTCCGTCAGAAAAAAATCAGCAGAACCAGAGGGCACGAGCTGAGGCTCCAAGGAGGAAGACTAAGAACCAATGTCAGGAAGTATTTCTTCACGGAGAGGGTGGTGGATGCCTGGAATGCCCTTCTGGAGGAAGTGGTGAAGTCCAAAACTGTGAAGGACTTCAAAGGGGCGTGGGATAAACACTGTGGATCCATCAGGTCTAGAGGAAGCGTATAAAGAGGAGGCAGCAAAACACTGCACGGAGCGGCAGTAGCCACAGAGGCATTCACGGAGCGGGATGCCAGTGGCCAGTGGCCAGTGGTTGGTGTTCCACCTTCACGGAGCGGAAGGATGGAGGGCTGCCATCTCCAAATTAAAAAAAGAAAAAAAACAACAAAAAAACAGGGATGGGTTCATGGGCTATAGGTATTACCAATTATTAGGCTTATTCAATTACCAATTATTAGGCATTTCAATATTAGATGATAGTTAATGTGACCTTCAAGGCATACTTCACTTTCAATGCAGATCCAGCATAGCTCCCTGCTTCAACGGCAGGGGAGAAGTAAAACTAATACTTCACGCATATCTCTGCTTCAACGGCAGAGAGCTATGCTGCCGCTTAACCAACTAATCAAACTTAATATTTCACTTGGAAGCAGCTCCATCACTGCTCTCTACATTAATGGTGGGGGGTGAAAGGGAAATAGAATCTAAGGTTACTAAGAGCCAAGAGAAACAGATAAGTATGAGAAAAAAGAAGTGTGAAGCTTGCTGGGCAGACTGGATGGGCTGATTGGTCTTCTTCTGCCGTCATTTTCTATGTTTCTATGTTTCTATGTTTCTAACTCTGACTGCATAGGCGGGCTATCCCCTTGGCCTGTTGTAGTTTCAACTGGGTGAGTGGAACTGGGAGGCCCCAGAAAAAAGAGAAAAAAAAACTCTGCAGGATTTTTTTTTCCTGCTGCCTGTGCTTCCTGCTTACCCACTACTACCACCTTATGTGGTAACTTAGGTGATAGTAGCTTGGAAACAGCCAGAAGGAATAAGGAGGCAGGCTCTGGTTGTTTCCTCTTGTGCATTTTATTTACAGTGAAAAAAACAAAATGCAAAGCAAAACAAACAAATGATACTGCTCATCTTAAAGTTAAGGTTTTCTCATAGACTGGCTTCCTGCCTGCTCCCCAGGGCCTCTCTAACCCTTCTGGGCCCTGACTTCTTATAGTATGGTAAGGGAAGCCTCCCTTCACCCAGAATCCCCTGTAGGACTGATCCTTAAGGAGGACTCAGCTAGATAGCAGTGGCTAATTCCTTAAGGTGGTTTGGGGGAGTTTCAGGTATACTCCCTCACAGTGGTAATATTGGGATTGTATAAGCTTTCAAAAAGACAGAAGAATGAGACAAGGCTAGAAGAGCGAGGCAAGGCTGGAAGGACAAGTAGCAACATGCACTATACTAGGTAGGAGGATGTGATACTGAGGCAAGGTAGGGATGTCTGCTGGGCCCTTATATAGGGCTGGAGAAGATGATGTCATCCCTGGGCACCTGCAACATTTTCCCAGCATGGGTCCTTTAAATCCTGAAGCATCGAGCTGGAGGAGGTGGTTCCGGTGGTGTCCTGCTGCACACGGGAGGGCTGGTAGCGTGTGTCATGAAGGAGGGTGTTGGCGGCATCAAGGTGAGTGCGGCAGCTTGCAGGGGCATCCTTCTGTACATATCGGGGGTTACGTGTGTTGCCGGGCCCTGCGCGTGCCAAGCACATTTTAGAAAGGGCCGGGCCACACACATAACCCTCGATATGTGCAGAAGTGCCGGGCCATTGAAAAGGGGCAGCTGGAGGCAGGGTCTTGGTAGGGAGGGCAGAGGCTGGCCAAGACAGCGACCATTAAGCCCTGTCCTGGGGAAGCACGCGCCAGCAGCCGGCTGGCGCATGTAACTTACTTCTGCTCCGAAGGCACAGGTAAGTTAGAAAACAAAACAAAATAGGGTAGGTAGGTAGGGGTTAGGGGTCAGGGAGGAGAGGGGAAAAGGTAGGTAGGGGTATAGGGAAGTCCCATCCCAGTCCGCTCCTTAGTTGGAGTGGACTGGGAGGGAACTGGGGGAGGTCCTATTGCGTTTCTGTACAAAATCCCCCCCGTTGTGCGCAAGAGTGTTAACCTGCCTACACATGCGTGCGCCAATTATAAAATCGGGCATGCATGTGTGGGCGGATATTGCATTTTATAACATGCGTGCGGCAACACGCGCAAGTTATAAAATCGGTGCGTCCATGTGTGCGTGCTGGGAACCGTGCGTACAAGGATGTGCACATGCAGTTTTTAAAATCAATCTCTCTCTATATATATACATATATATATATTCTTTTCTAAGAAAAAACAAAAACAAAAAGCAGTTGGAAATAGTTATGGCAGCATTTGCTTATAATTTTTTTTTCTCTTTTAATTAGTCTCAGTGAACACAATAGGTATCCTGGAATAAAGGTTCGGGCACATACTGACTTTTAGAACCTCAGAAGAAATTGGGTGTGCATAGTCTTGCATTTTTTAAATTAAAAACAAAAAGTTAAGTAGTAGGTACCATAGAGAAGGAGCAGAGACAGAGGACCAGAACCAGGATAGAAACCAAGAAGATTAGGATCCGACTTCCACAAGCACACAAACATACACAAGCTACATACTGTGAGCTAAAAGACACTACAAACTCTCTTGTACTTATGGCCAGAAAATTAAAAAAAAAATTACACATACACACGTTGGAAGCAAACATTGAAAAACAGTTTAAATACTATATTAGAATCATACAGACAAGTTTCTTTTCAGGGCCTGTGCTAGCATTTTTGTTGTCCTCTGCAAACAATTACTATGTAGTCTCCTTCCTTGTTTTTTTTTTAAACACAGAATACCCCACCTCAGTTAAACATGCAGAACACAGACTCAGCCTACCCAAATACAGAATAAAGAGACTTTAAACTATAAACAGAAACTGAACTGCAAACCGCAACAAGCCAGACTCTGTATGCAATGCAGCAATGGAGAAACAGAAACATCACAAGTCCTCATAAATCATACATCAAATAATAAAATCAAGGAATATAAATCAATCACATTAGTAAAACCATAGTTATAAAAAGAATATTTCCAACAAGCTAAGGAATAGAATAACATCCAATAATTACCATAAGAGCTCATAGAAAATTTTGAGCATTTTCTAAACAACAATAAAAAATTTCAAAATGGAAGACACAGACACCCAATAATTAAAATTATAAAAGATGGGAAATTCACCGCTCTTCATACCTGAAAACTTTTTATTTCCAGTCATCCTCTCTCTCTCACACATACACACACACACACACACACACATACATATATATATATATATATATATATACATCCACACCAGACAGGTTCCATTCATTTTCTCTCTCACACAAATTAAACCCTGCTGAGAACACCTGTAAAAGAAAAGAGTTGTTCCAACACTGACATTAGTAAAATAAGACTTTGATGCTTACCTATTAACCTAATTAGAGAAAAAACATCTGAGAGAAAAGGGCACATTTTATTTAGTTACTGTTTATTTAAGAATTATTTATATTTTAAACATATCTTTAAAATATTACAAGTTGTAATATATAAAAGTTTAAAATGTTACTTATAAAATTTTTCAAAATATAAAAAATTGCCTGATTATTTGTTTTGTTGACATCAAGGTTTTATTTTCATTTCATTTTTTTCTAGTTCAATAACCCTCTCTCCTACCTCTAGGGATACATTATGTAGTTGTTAGTAATTAATGTATCTCTTTTTTCTCTGATCTAAGTATTCTAACTAAAAATAGTTACACAAAGAGTTGACATCATGACAAAGGAAACTAAAAGAATACTGAATCACATTCCAGAGGCAGGGATGACAAGCGAGGGAGCTATTTTAGATCTAATTCTTAGTGGAGCACAGGATTTGGTGAGAGAGTTAACAGTGAGTGATTGAACTGCTTAGCAATAGTGATCATTACATGATCAAATTTGAATTAAAGATTGGAAGGGGGGAATAAGTAAATTCACAGCTCTAGCACTAAACTTTCAAAAGGGAAACTTTGATAAAATAAGAAAAATAGCTAGAAAAAAATTGAAAGGTGTAGCTACAAAGGTTAAGAGTGTACAATAGGTGTGGACAATGTTTAAAAATGTCATCTTAGAAGTGCAGTCCAGATGTATTCCATGCATTGAGAAAGGTGGAAGGAAGGCCAGACAATTGCCAGTATGGTTAAAAGGTGTGGTGAAAGTGGCTATTTTAGCCAAAAGATCTTCCTTCAAAAATTGCAACAAGGACCCATCTGAAAAAGCACAAGCATTAGCAAGTAAAACATTGATAAGACAGGCTAAGAGAGAATTTGAAAAGAAGTTGGCCATAGAGCAAAAACTTATTAAATACTTTCTAAAATACATCTGAAGCTGGAAGCCTGCAAGGGAGTTGATTTGACCGTTAGATGATTGAGGGGTTAAAGGGGCACTTAGGGAAGATAAGGCCATGGTGGAAAGCCTAAATGAGTTCTTTGTTTTGGTGTTTACTGATGAGGATGTTGGGGAGATACCCATTCCAGAGACAGTTTTCAAAGGTGAAGATTTGGATGAACTGAACCAAATCACGGTGAACCTGGAAAATGTAGTAGGCTAGATTGAAAAATTGAAGAGTAACATATCACCTAGACTGGATGGTATGCATCCCAGAGTTTTGAAAGAACTCAAAATGAAATTTAAGACCTATTACAAGTATTTATAAGTATTTTGTAAACTATCTTTAAAATCATCCATTGTTCCTGAAGACTGGAAGGTGGCCTTGTAACTGCAATATTTAAAAAAGGCTCCAGAGCTGATTTGGGAAATATTGACCTGTGAGCCTGACTTAAGTGCTGGGAAAAATTGTGAAAACTGTTATAAAGAATAAAATCACAAATCATTTAGATAGTCATGGTTTAATGAGACACAGCCAGCACTGGATTTACACAAGGGAAGTCTTGCCTAACAAATCTGCTACATTTTTTGAAGGGGTAAATAAACATGTGGATAAAGGTTTACCGGTATATGTGGTATATTTGGCTTTTTAGAAGGCATTTGACAAAGTCCCTTATGAGAGGCTTTTAAGAAAACTAAAAAGACACAGGATAATGCTGTGATTCTGCCTATTATACAGATTCCCAATAACCAGAGGCTCTCAGTGAGCTGCTCTTACTCCCTCTCCACTCATACTCACTGTGATCCCATGACTCAGCAGGGGCCTTATCATCGAGTCTGTATGACTCCCTGCTTGGCCCCACATCTGTGAATGCTCTGTGACTTCCCTAAGCCTTCTTGTTCCATGGCTTCCCTAAGCCTTCTTGTTCCAAGTTTTGCTCTGTAGCTTCCCTAAGCTTTCGTGGATTACAAACTGGTTAAAAGACAGGAAACAGAGAGTAGGACTAAATGGTCAATTTTCTCAGTGGAAAAGGGTAAACAGTGGAGTGCCTCAGGGATCTGTACTTGGACCGGTGCTTTTCAATATATATATCAATGATCTGGAAAGGAATACGATGAGTGACGTTATCAAATTTGCAGATGATACAAAATTATTCAGAGTAGTTAAATCACAAGCAGACTGTGATACATTACAGGAGGACCTTGCAAGACTGGAAGATTGGGCATCCAAATGGCAGATGAAATTTAATGTGGACAAGTGCAAGGTGTTGCATATAGGGAAAAATAACCCTAGCTGTAGTTACACGATGTTAGGTTCCATATTAGGAGCTACCACCCAAGAAAGAGATCTAGGCGTCATAGTAGATAATACATTGAAATCGTCAGCTCAGTGTGCTGCAGCAGTCAAAAAAGCAAATAAAATGTTAGGAATTATTAGGAAGGGAATGGTTAATAAAACGGAAAATGTCATAATGCCTCTATATCGCTCCATGGTGAGACCACACCTTGAATACTGTGTACAATTCTGGTCGCCGTATCTCAAAAAAGATATAGTTGCAATGGAGAAGGTACAGAGAAGGGCAACCAAAATGATAAAGGGGATGGAAGAGCTCCCCTATGAGGAAAGGCTGAAGAGGTTAGGGCTGTTCAGCTTGGAGAAGAGACGGCTGAGGGGGGATATCATAGAGGTCTTTAAGATCATGAGAGGTCTTGAACGAGTAGATGTGACTCGGTTATTTACACTTTCGAATAATAGAAGGACTAGAGGGCATTCCATGAAGTTAGCAAGTAGCACATTTAAGACTAATCGGAGAAAATTCTTTTTCACTCAACGCACAATAAATCTCTGGAATTTGTTGCCAGAGGATGTGGTTAGTGCAGTTAGTGTAGCTGGGTTCAAAAAAGGTTTGGATAAGTTCTTGGAAGAGAAGTCCATTAACTACTATTAATCAAGTTTACTTAGGGAATAGTCACTGCTATTAATTGCATCAGTAGCAAGGGTCCATCAAGCCCAGCATCCTGTTTCCAACAGTGGCCAATCCAGGCCATAACAACCTTCTTGTTCCAAGTTTTGCTCTGTGGCTTCCCTAAGCCTTCTTAGGCACAAAGCAGAAGCACCGGTATGTAACAGGAGGAATAAGCTACAGTGGCTTCACTAAGCCTTCCCTAAGCCTCCTTGTTCCAAGTTTGCTCTGTGGCTTTCCTGAGCCTTCTTGTTCCAGGTTTTGCTCTGTGGCTTTCCTGAGCCTTCTTGTTCCAAGTTTTCCTCTGTGGCTTTCCTGAGCCTTCTTGTTCCAAGTTTTACTCTGTGGCTTTCCTAATCCTTCTTGTTCCAAGTTTGCTCTGTGCTTTCCTGAGCCTTCTTGGTCCAGGTTTTGCTCTGTGGCTTTCCTAATTCTTCTTGGTCCAAGTTTTGCTTTGTAGCTTCCCTAAGTCTTTTTGTTCCAAGTTTTGCTCTGTGGCTTTCCTGAGCCTTCTTGTTCCAATGTAGGAACACACTACATTCTGGTTCTAATAGATCTCTCTGCTGCATTTGACACTGTAAATCACAGTATATTAATCAATAGACTGAAAGAAATAGGACTCACTGATAAAACAATAAAATGATTTGAGTCATACCTTAACAGCAGATGCTTCCAGGTACAAATAAAAAATACACTCAGACAAAGTTTCACTGTTTACCGGCGTCCCACAGGGATCAGCCCTATCTGCAACACTATTTAACATATACCTCCTTCCAGTATGTCACTTACTAGCAGGACTTGGAATCGTACATTACATTTATGCTGACGATATACAACTACTGCTACCCATTGTAAACACCATTGAAGAAACAATGAAACTAGCCAACATGTATCTTGAAATGATCAAATAGCTCCTAAATCAGATGGAACTGGTAATAAACATTGACACAACTGAATTCCTACATCTTGAACGGAAAAACATACACCACGTACAACCGTCATTCACAATCAAAAATGTTGCCGTCGATATCTCAACAAAAATAAGGAATTTAGGAGTAATATTCGATCCTGAGCTAAACATGAAACAACACATCTCACAGAAAATAAAAGAAGGATATGCAAAAATAATGATACTGAGAAGACTAAAACCACTACTAACACTAAACAACTTTCACACAGTTCTACAGGCAATGATATTCGCAAGCACAGATTATTGTAATTCCCTGCTATTAGGACTACCTCAATCTACGATTGGGCCCCTGCAAATATCGCAAAATTCTGCTGCTAGAATATTGACTGGCAAAAAAAAGAAGTGACCACATAACAGGAACACTTGCCGAACTTCATTGGCTGCCAATTGAACAAAGTATACAATATAAGGCCCTATGTATAATCCACAAACTAATCCACGATGAAAAAGCAGACTGGCTTAACACGGCACTACGTGTACATGTCCCTCAAAGAAACCTGAGATCTGCAAATAAGGCTCTACTAACTATCCCCTCAGTCAAATCAGCTCGTCTCACGCAAGTAAGGGAAAGAGCACTATCACTGGCTGGCCCCATGCTATGGAACACCATGCCACTTGAAATAAGGCTGCAGAAAAATCTGAAAATATTCAAAACTAATCTGAAAACCTGGCTTTTTAATCAAGATTTTATAAAGATAACGAGAAGGAGAAAAATAGTTGATGTATAAGGACGCACCCAGCTAGAAGTTATTACTTATAACCTACAAAGCAAATTAATGTTAAAATCAAACCGGCTAATATGTTCCTAACAAACAGGCTTAACTTACACAATTAGTTATTATGTTAAATTGTTACCATACCACGATGGCACAAGATTAATTTGTTAGATATACCACCCATTTTTTATTATCGTGCCCTTCTGTAAACCGTTGTGATGGTTATTTAACTTAACGACGGTATAGACAAGTTTTTAAATAAAATAAAGTAAACAAATAAAGTTTGCTCTGTGGCTTTCCTGATCCTTCTTGTTCCAAGTTTTGCTCTGTGGCTTTCCTGAGCCTTCTTGTTCCAGGTTTTGCTCTGTGGCTTTCCTGAGCCTTCTTGTTCCAAGTTTTGCTCTGTGGCTTTCCTGAGCCTTCTTGTTCCAAGTTTTGCTCTGGGGCTTTCCTGATCCTTCTTGTTCCAAGTTTTGCTCTGTGGCTTTCCTGAGCCTTCTTGTTCCAAGTTTTGCTCTGTGGCTTTCCTGAGCCTTCTTGTTCCAAATTTTGCTCTGTGGCTTTCCTGAGCCTTCTTGTTTCAAGTTTTGCTCTAAGGCTTTCCCAGGCCTTCTGGTTCCAAGTTTTGCTCTGAGGCTTTCCCAGACCTTCTGCTTTTGCCTTGCTCAGTAGCCTTTCTAGGCCCTTTTTTTTTTTTACCTCTCTGGTCTAGTATTTGTCTTGTCCGTCCTGTGCTCCTCCAGGGTCCAGCCTTCTCTAATGTTCCAGTGATTTAGCCTATTCCAGTGCTCCAGGTCCCAGCCTGTTCCAGTGACCCAGCCTACTCCAGTGCTCCAGGTCCCAGCCTGTTCCAGTGACCCAGCCTACTCCAGTGTTCCAGGTCCCAGCCTGTTCCAGTGACCCAGCCTATTCCAGTGCTCCAGGTCCCAGCCTGTTCTAGTGTTCCAGCCTGCTTCAGTGTTCCATGCCCCCTGCATCTGGTTCTAGACTCCAGTTCCATGCCTGCCTTTGGTTCCAGCCATGCTTCAGCTCCAGTCTGCAATCCAGCACTAGCCTCAGTCCAAGCCTCTGTCTAAGTCCTGCTCTATGGCAAAGCTTATGTTCATATGTTCTTATGAATAAATGCCATTGGATCATAGTGCAACATTTTGTAATTAGATTCTTAATTAATCCTGTAAGATATTTTGGGATGCGGTTTGTGAATAATTTGAATATGAGAATAAAAACTATTTTGTATTTACTCCTTAGTCAATAATTTGTTTACATAAAGAAATCTCTTCAGGATAAGCAGTGCCTTACCACCACAGCTCTAACACAGATATTCTAAAAAAACTAAAGAGAAGTTTCAGATTTGTGGCTTGCTTCTTGCTTATTTCCAATATGGGCTAATACATTATGATGAATCAGTTTTGATTTGGCTCCAGAGAGAAACAGCCTTTTGAAATCACAGGATATTGCAACCTACACAACTGTTTATCCTTTGAGGATTGCTTTCTTAGTCCATGCCACTATTTCTGGCAGAGAATCAAAATAGTGCTAAAGCACTAATTGCAATTAATTAATTGTACTGTACACATATTTAGGGTTGTTTTTTTTTTTGGAATGGGGAAGAAAGAGGATGATCTTTCTCTCCTGATTCCCTGTTTTCCCTTGAAGTCATTTCCAAAACATGTGAATCCTGTTTATTCCTCCTGTTACATACCTGTGCTTCTACTTTGTGCCCGTTTTTTAAAATTCATACCATCTCGTTAGCATCTCTGGATGTCAGCTCTGGTTCTGTCTCTTCTATTGCCTGACATGAACTGAAGACAGTGCCACATGGCACTCTTTCATAATTAAACAGAGGGGGTCAGGAGTAGGGCTGCAGTGCCGGGGACAGGCCCCTTGGAAATCTTTGGTGTGAGGGATGCCTGGAGGGAAGCAGGTATGGTTTCAGCTGAGCTTTGCCTGCTGAATATCGCATATGAAAGCAGAGCAGAACTCATCCCAAAACCTGTGGCCTATGCTAAATTACTTCCCCATAAATGATCTTTGCAAATACTCTCCCTCTGAGTGAAGCAGAAACCAGCATATTCTTTCATGCTGGCACATATGTAGGCCCTTAATGAAAGATACTTTACAATATTCACAGTTTGTTGCTGGGTGAATTTTTGAAAACTTTCTCAGTCTGGAAACAAAATGCAAGATGCCTGACCATGTGGTGGATTCACCCCGAGCTTCTTTTTTAGATTTTCATGTGAAAATTGACAGCTACATATAATTCTAAACATAAGTTGCAAAATGTGTAAATTGCACCTATTGTGTTCTCAGTCTCTAAAAGCATAATTAAATGAAATGCTTGCAAAATGTAAATCTTAACCCATTTATCTTTATTTATTTATTTCTTTTGACCTGGCAGTTTCCTTTTGCTCCTTTGGGCCTCTGGCTCAGCTGGAACCAGGACTGGAAAACCTGGCACTATGAACCTTCATTTCCATCTACCTGAGGATTTTTCAACTATTTTATACCCCTCCCTATACCTAGTCTGGTCCCTGGGTTAGGATGCTTCTAAGGCCAAATTCATAAGCAAAGCATGTTAGCATTGTCTGAATTTTCAGGAAGGCTCATCAGCCAGTAAAAATGTTGCTAGCATACATTTTTTTTGGGATTATCATAAAGCATGGGAATAACTGCACAGAGGGTAGCAGTTACTACCCTTGAGAGAAGCATGGCGTGGCAGATACTACCATAAGAAACTTGCTGAGCAGACTGTATGGACCATTTTGTCCTTTTCTACTGTCATTACTATGTTACTATACGTTGCTATGTCAGGTGCCATGCACCAGTGCTCCTTCATAGCCCTGCAACCATAGGCCCTGAATCTTGTAAAATGATCAGGACTCTAACCCACTTTGGTACCTGTGAACGCTGCTTTTGCAGCATCCTCTGCCCCAGCAGAAGTAGGGAGCAGAAGACACAATGCAGGGGCTGAACTGGGGACCTTCCACTTGACAATACACAGCTCTGCCACCAAGCCACTGGGTTAGTCTTATTTATTTATTTTGGTATTTGTATAGATATGGGAAGTCCTTGCCCCAAAGCACTTACAATCTAAAACACCTTTGCATTTTCTTAAAGTTATGAAATGGGAGTATACCTTTAGCTTCTAGGCCCTTGAATGGGTATCTGAGGCACTGGGAGTGTCAGTAGGAGAATCAGATTTTGAGCACTGAACACGGATGAATGAGAATGACACCTATTGATAAAGCATAGCATCTTCACCACATTCACACAATCCTTTCCAGAACAATAAAAGCAGCAGCAATCTACCAAGGCAACTGTGTTAAAATTATTATTCATGTATATGCCCTCCGGCAGTTAAAATACTAATGTGCCCCCCCCCCCCCCCCCCGACCTTGTTCCAGACTATGAGTTATCCCCTATGCCTTGGGTGGGGAATACCATATGAGAAATTATATTTACTAATATGATTCGTCTTCAGGTCCAAAGCCTAAGTGGGAGATGAGACAGAGTCCCGGTCACAACGATACCACAATTCTGTGCCCTTAAGAACATAGGAACATAAATTACCATGTTGGGTCAGACCAAGGGTCCATCAAGCCCAGCATCCTGTTTCCAACAGAGGCCAAACTAGGCCACAAGAACCTGGCAAGTACCCAAACACCAAGAGGATCCCCTGCTACTGATGCTAGTAATAGCAGAGGCCATTCCCTAAGTCAACTTGATTAATAGCAGTTAATGGACTTCTCCTCCAAGAACTTATCCAAATCTTTTTTAAGCCCAGCTACACTAACTGCACTAACCACATCCTCTGGCAACAAATTCAAGAGCTTAATTGTGCGTTGAGTGAAAAAGAATTTTCTCCGATTACTTACATGTACTACTTTCTAATTTCATGGAGTGCCCCCTAGTCCTTCTATTATCCGAAAGTGTAAATATTTGATTTACATCTACTCCTTCAGGACTCTCATGATTTTAAAGACCTCTATCATATCCCCCCTCAGCCGTCTCTTCTCCAAGCTGATCAGCCCTAACCTCTTCAGCCTTTCCTCATAGGGGAGTTGTTCCATCCATTTTATCATTTTGGTTGCCCTTCTCTGTATTGTCTCCATTGCAACTATATCTTTTTTGAGATGCGGCGATCAGAATTGTACACAGTATTCAAGGTGCAGTCTCACCATGGAGTGATACAGAGGCATTATGACATTTTCCGTTTTATTAACCATTCCCTTCCTAATAATTCCTAAAATTCTGTTTGCTTTTTTGACTGCTGCAGCGCACCTAGCCAACGATTTCAAAGTATTATCCACTATGATGCCTAGATCTTTTTCCTGGGTGCTAGCTCCTAATATGGAAACTAACATCGTGTAACTACAGCAAGGGTTATTTTTCTCTATATGCAACACCTTGCACTTGTCCACATTAAATTTCACCTGCCATTTGGATGCCCAATCTTCCAGTCTCGCAAGGTCCTCCTTTAATGTATCACAATTCGCTTGTGATTTAACTACTCTGAATAATTTTGTATCATCTGCAAATTTGATAACCTCACTCGTCATATTCCTTTCCAGATCATTTATAAATATATGGAAAAGCACCAGTCCAAGTACAGATCCCTGAAGCACTCCACTGTTTACCCTTTTCCACTGTCTTTAACCAGTTTGTAATCCATGAAAGGACATTGCGTCCTATCCCATGACTTTTTAGTTTTCTTAGAAGCCTCTCATTAGGGACTTTGTCAAATGCCTTCTGAAAATCCAAATACACAACATCTACCAGTTCACCTTTAACCACATGTTTATTAACCCCCTTCAAAAAAATGAAGCAGATTTGTTAGGCAGGACTTCCCTTGGGTAAATCCATGTTGACTGTGTTCCTTTAAATCATGTCTTTCTATATGCTCTATGATTTTGATCTTTAGAATAGTTTCCACTATTTTTCCCGGCACTGAAGTCAGGCTCACTGGTCTATAGTTTCCCGGATCGCCCCTGGAGACCTTTTTAAATATTGGGGTTACATTGGCCACCCTCCACTCTTCAGGTACAATGGATGATTTTAATGATAGGTTACAAATTTTAACTAATAGATCAGAAATTTCATTTTTGAGTTCCTTCAGTACCCTAGGATGCATACCATCCAGTCCAGGTGATTTGCTACTCTTTAGATTGTCAATCTGACCTACTACATCTTCTAGGTTCACAGTGATTTGGTTCAGTTCATCTGACTCATCACCCTTGAAAACCATCTCCAGAACTGGTATCTCCTCAACATCCTCATTAGTAAACATGGAAGCAAAGAATTCATTTCATCTTTCTGCAATGGCCTTATCTTCCCAAAGAGCCACTTTAACCCCTCAGTCATCTAATGGTCTAACCGATTCCCTCATAGGTTTCTTGCTTTGGATATATTTTTAAAAGTTTTTATTATCAGTTTTTGCCTCTATGGCCAACTTTATTTCAAATTTTCTCTTCGCCTGTCTTATCAATGTTTTACACTTAACTTGACAATGCTTATGCTTTTTCTGACTTTCTTCAGATGGATCCTTCTTCCAATTTTTGAAGAATGTTTTTTTTGGCTAAAATAGCCTCTTTCACCTCACCTTTTAACCATGCTGGTAATCGTTTTGCCTTCCTTCCACCTTTCATAATGGTGGAATACATCTGGACTGAGCATCTAGGATTGTATTTTTAAACAATGTCCATGCCTGTTGAACACTTTTAACCTTTGGAGCTGCAACTTTCAATTTTTTCTAAGTATTTTCCTCATTTTATCAAAGATTTCCTTTTGAAAATTTAGTGTTAGAGCTGTAGATTTACTTATTGTCCCCTTTCCAGTTATTAGTTTAAAATTGATCATGTTATGATCACTATTGCCAAGTGACCCCACCACCATTACCTCTCTCACCAAATCCTGCGTTCCACTAAGAATTAAATCTAAAATAGCTCCCTCTCTTGTTGGTTCCTGAACCAATTGCTCCATGAAGCAGTCATTTATTACATCCATTAACTTTATGTTTCTAACAAGTCCTGATGTTATATTTTTCCAGTCAATATTGGGGTAATTTATATCTCCCATTATTACTGCACTGGCAAATTGGTTACCTTCCCTGATTTCTCTTAGCATTTCATCATCTGTCTGACCATTTTGTCCAGGTGGACAGTAGTATACTCCTATCACTATTATCTTACCCAACACTCATGGGATTTCTACCCAAATAGATTCTACTGAGCATTTAGTCTCTTGTATAATCTTTATCCTGTTGGACTCTATACACATTTTACGTGTGGCACCACAGACAAGATAAAATAATCACAACAGAAGAACACAGTAATTAACCCTTTTACTAGTGTGTATGTACACAGTAAATCCAACCAGAGTTTTCTTCAATAGAAAATTGGAGATTGGAGTGTGTGGGAAAGGAGGGTTTTTTTTTTCAAAGGATCTTTTGGTCTAATTTAAGGAGTTGGGTAGCTAGATCCTTGAGGGCTGGGGGTGGGTGAGGTTGGGTGTAAATATTTGTTTGCTGTGTATGTGTCAGAAGAACTTATTCCATATGATGACTGGATGCCCTCGATTTTTCCAAACAGTGGCAAGTTGTTTTTTTTTTGCTAGTGGGTAGGGATTGGGGGAGAAGGAGGAGAAATAATTTGTTGTACTGCTCTCTGTGATTAAGATACCCACCATCAATTTACTAGTTCTATTTTTGTCAGATTAGTTTTTTAAGAATTTTGCCAACTCCTTCTCCCACACATGATGCGATGCTCACTCATTCCAATCAGTCTAGTTGATGTTTTGAGATAGCATTAGAAGCTCCACCAAACAGAATCACTCCCTTTACCTCACTTCTTACTTTTTCAGAATTTCCTGCTAAAACGTTTTTGTCTGAGAGTTAGGCCAATAAATATGTTGACTCTCCAGATCTGTCACTTTCTACTTACACACAATATTAAGCCTCCTGTCTATCAGAATGGACACCCATTTTTTTTCTCCCCCCCCCCCTTGAAAGTCATAGATTAACACTATTCCACCCATCCTCTCTTCAGTTTTGAATGTTCATTAAAAGACATGTGAGTTTTTGTAGAAAAGTGACTCCCACATGATCTTCCATCAGGGCTAACAGAACCTTTCTCCTCTTAATAGGATCATTCATTCCCTTCACATTTATTTATTTATTTATTTAGAATTTCTATATACCGAATTTCCTGTTAGGAAACAAATCAATCCGGTTTACAGGTAACAGCAAAAATGCCTCGGGACGGGAAACAGTGCCCTTGGCTTTACAAGAAACATATTAAACAAGGCTTTACATATTAAACAGGGCTTTACAAGAAACATATTAAACAAGGCTTTACATGTAACATAATGAAACAGTACCTATTCGAAGAATCAACAAAAGGCTTTGCATGTAACATAATGAAACAGTGACTATTCGAAGAATCAACAAAAGGTAGCTTCTCTGGGATAACTACTGGGTTGACTACTTAAATGATGTCACAATACAATAAACATGTATAGAAGATTAAAAAGTGGAGGCACATTCCAGGAATATAGGTTGAGGACATCAAAAAGCAGGATGGTGGCCTGTATGGTCTAGCACTTTGTTCACAATGTTTTGATACTTTAAATGTCTAGGCATTCAAAGTTATAAGAACCCAACCACAGTCCTTTTCCTGAAAATCCATACTCTACATACCCTAAAAGTAACATTCTTGAACATCTTGTACTTCCAATTCTATAAATAACAAATAAATCAATAAACTGCCTAATTTTGATGGTCCTACCTTCACACCTCATCCAAATTTTGAGCTCATACTAGAATGGGTACGCATAAACATTTTACTCAATAATATTTTTTAAACCTTCAAAAACAATTTATATGCCCTCATCCTCTATTTCAAGGGGAGAAGATGAAGAAAAGAATAAAAAATGTCAATCTAATTTCAGATTTTTGGGCCCGTGTCTTTCCTGCATGTCTCTTGAAACCATTACAACTATTACAAAATGCCTCAGCTAGACTTTTATTAGGAACCAGGAAATGTGATCACATAACACCGTCACTGATCTTGCTGCATTGGTTGACTGTACAATCCCAAATCTATTACAAGTATTAATGTTAATATTTAAAATCACACAAAATAATCAATGGTTAAACTGGTATATTTTTTATATCATATCACATAGCCATCAAAACTTGTGGGACCCTTACTCATAGAGTCAGTATCGCAATCAAACTCTCATTTGGTGTAGGGTCACTTTACTTTATTTTAAGAACATAAGAACATGCCATACTGGGTCAGACCAAGGGTCCATCAAGCACTGCATCCTGTCTCCAACAGTGGCCAATCCAGGTCATAAGAACCTGGCAAGTACCCAAAAACTAAGTCTATTCCATGTTACCGTTGCTAATGGCAGTGGCTATTCTCTAAGTGAACTTAATAGCAGGTAATGGACTTCTCCTCCAAGAACTTATCCAATCCTTTTTTAAACACAGCTATACTAACTGCACTAACCACATCCTCTGGCAACAAATTCCAGAGTTTAATTGGGTGTTGAGTAAAAAAGAACTTCCTCCGATTAGTTTTAAATGTGCCATATGCTAACTTCATGGAGTGCCCCCTAGTCTTTCTATTATCCGAAAGAGTAAATAGCCGATTCACATCTACCCGTTCTAGACCTATCATGATTTTAAACACCTCTATCATATCCCCCCTCAGCCGTCTCTTCTCCAAGCTGAAAAGTCCTAACCTCTGTAGTCTTTCCTCATAGGGGAGCTGTTCCATTCCCCTTATCATTTTGGAAGCCCTTCTCTGTACCTTCTCCATCACAATTATATCTTTTTTGAGATGCGGCGACCAGAATTGTACACAGTATTCAAGGTGCGGTCTCACCATGGAGCGATACAGAGGCATTATGATATTTTCCGTTTTATTCACCATTCCCTTTCTAATAATTCCCAACATTCTGTTTGCTTTTTTGACTGCTGCAGCACACTGAACTGATGATTTCAATGTGTTATACACTATGACGCCTAGATCTCTTTCTTGGGTTGTAGTACCTAATATGGAACCCAACATTGTATAACTATAGCATGAGTTATTTTTCCCTATATGCATCACCTTGCACTTATCCACATTAAATTTTATCTGCCATTTGGATGCCTAATTTTCCAGTCTCACGAGGTCTTCCTGCAAATTATCACAACATGCTTGTGATTTAACTACTCTGAACAATTTTGTGTCATCTGCAAATTTGATTATCTCACTCATCGTATTTCTTTCCAGATCATTTATAAATATATTGAAAAATAAGGGTCCCTATACAGATTCCTGAGGCACTCCACTGCCCACTCCCTTCCACTGAGAAAATTGTCCATTTAATCCTACTCTCTGTTTCCTGTCTTTTAGCCAGTTTGCAGTTCACGAAAGGACATCACCACCTATCCCATGACTTTTTACTTTTCCTAGAAGCCTCTCATGAGGAACTTTGTCAAATGCCTTCTGAAAATCCAAGTATACTACATCTACCAGTTCACCTTTATCCACATGTTTATTAACTCCTTCAAAAAAGTGAAGCAGGTTTGTGAGGCAAGACTTGCCTTGGGTAAAGCCATGCTGACTTTGTTCCATTAAACCATGTCTTTCTATATGTTCTGTGATTTTGATGTTTAGACCACTTTCCACTATTTTTCCTGGCACTGAAGTCAGGCTAACCGGTCTGTAGTTTGTATTTTAATCCACTATATTTTGTTCACTTTTTATATTATTTTTTGTTAAGGTAAAACAAGTCTCTGAACATGCTGACAAACTGTAAATCATATAAACCATAGGAACCAACGCAATTCGTTTGTAAAGCACCAATGTAAATGTCAAGTCCCAAATATATTTCAAAAAGGAATACTCATCGCAAAATAGATCAAAGTCCCGAATCGATCGTGTTTTGAACCGCAAGGTCCTGCTTCAGGAGAAATGACTCCTTCCAAACTTCCTAACTAAGAAGAAGGGTAAGAAGAAGTGGACTAAGAAATAGCCAGTTGGAATTATGCTGATGGAACGAATATAAATTTCTGTGGATGTCAAAGTTAGGAAGTTTGGAAGGAGACATTTCCCCTGAAGCAGGACCTTGCGGTTCAAAACATGATCGTGTCAGCACTCAGGACTTCGATCTATTTTGCGATGAGTAAATCTTTTTGAAATATATTTGGGACTTGACATTTACATTGGTGCTTTACAAACGAATTGCGTTGGTTCCTATGGTTTATATAATTTACAGTTTGTCAGCCCATTGAGAGACTTGTTTTATCTTAACAAAAAATAATATAAAAAGTGAACAAAATATAGTGAATTAAAATAAAGTAAAGTGACCCTATACCAAATAAGAGTTTGATTGCGATACTGACTCTATGAGTAAGGGTCCCACAAGTTTTGATGGCTATAAAAAAAGTTTTGATGGCTATAAAAAATATACCAGTTTAACCATTGATTATTTTGTGTGTTATAAACAGCGGTTTACTGGAAAACACATTTGTGTGGTTTTGGGTGTTGTTTGTGATTAATATTTAATATCATTCTTTCTAGTAATACTGGTATGATTAGCATGACATTATAGCAATACACTCTTCAGGGAACACTAAGATATCAAAATAAAGGACTATTGACTGAGCCCACCATATGGCATACACATCTGACTTGAGTAAAAGATTGTGTGTTTTCCATAGAAAGTCCAATGCTTTGGAATTCTCTACCTGAAATGTTACATGTGAATCCAGATAGAAAGAGATTTAAAAGTGAGCTAAAAACATGGCTATTCAAAAATGCATATAACCTAACTTAAAAACATCAGAATAAAAGAACTACAATAACAAGATAGACAAAACATATTAATTGAAACATGAGGAATAAAACATAAAGAGAGAACATAAGATTCTTAAAAACAATGTACAGACAATTATGTGATATTGGTTATATTATTTTTGTTGCATCGGAGGTGGACCCTTGGGCTGAGGTGGGGGTTGACACAACCCATAGATAAGGACCTATGGGTCCCCACTGTAGGCAGGTGGAGTGGGCTTATAGGCAGAGGCCGTTGGAGCTTCACCTATACCAGCCCTCGTTCCACGCGGGTTGAGCCTTTGGGTGCCGGGGCCGGCAGGATTTAGGTGGGTCTCTGTGCATAGTTGCAGGAGAAGTTGGTTCAGCCCAGAGACAGCAGATGAGATATGGTACAGTCTTACTCCGGACTGGATAATGTCCTGGAAACATGGGAACCAATGGAACAAAGGCAGAAAGGGGGTGCTCGAGCAAAGGTAGACCGAAGCCTGAAGAATCCACATCCAGGGAGTAAGCTGAAGAGGCATCCAATGGTAGGCTTGAATCAGGGCTGGCAGCGATCCAGAGGCAGTGACAAGCAAGGCTGAGGTCTGATCACGGAGACAGTCAATAGCATAGTCAAGCAAAGCTGAGGTCTGATCACGGAGATAGTTAATAGCGTAGTCAAGCAAAGCTGAGGTCTGATCACGGAGATAGTCAGTAGCGTAGTCAAGTAAAGCTGAGGTCTGATCATGGAGATAATAGCGTAGTCGGACAAAGCAAAGGTCTGAGTCTGGAGATAGGCAATGAGTAGTCGGACAAAGCAAAGGTCTGGGTATGGAGATAGGCTGTAGCGTAGTCAGGCGAAGCAGAGGTCTGGATCTGGAGATAGTCAATGGCAACATCAGGCAAAGCAAAGTCAAAGTCCGTATAGTCAATCCAAAGCATAAGCAGGGCAGGAACGAAGAGACAGAAACAGGAACAATGAGGAACAGGAACGTAGGGATGAGACGAATCTCTAAGTAGCAACGAGTACTCGACTAGCGAAGACACCTGTTGCAAAGGCAATGCTATGGAGCGGAGCCTGAGCTTAAATACCACGGATAGGTTGACGTCATCATCCGGGGCCACGGCCAGGTTCCCGCTGCGGTCCCTACTTAAGGATCAGCCATGCGTGTGCACATGCCTAGGGAGGGGCGCAGCGCAAGAAGTGGCGTCTCTCCGCGGGCCGTGCGGAGAGGCCTGACGAGCAGTGGTAGCAGGACCGGGAACGCCAGGGACTGTGGCAGAGCCGGAGGTACCGGGGGCGGCCCGAAGACGGAGCTGGTGGCCCACTGCCGCCAGTGAGGAGGAACCAGAGGCTGGAGTCCCTGTGGAAAGATGAGGGGTCCGTGCCGCGGGTCTGCTGCAGACGGCACGCGTAACAATTTTCCTGTATAACTTGCCTTAAGTCTTAGATCTCGAGTAAGCAATTTAAAATGTATTGGAGCATTTTATTTCATTTGAGATAGGTTAATCCATGTTTATGAATACTGCCTATGTAAACTGTCAAGATCTGTCGATTAATAGTTATGAATGTTACTTCTGTAAACCATTGTGATCATTACATGGAACGACGGTATATAAAATGTCTAAATAAATAAATTAAACTGTGCTCTGCATCAACCTTTTTATGCTCTTCAGCAAATCAACCAAGTTACTTGTACCTGGGATGTAAGTTTATTTCTGATGAAAAAAAATAGGAAAATAGGGCAATAAAAAGTTGAAAGGTACAGATGAATCACAGGTGTTATTTAGGATGAGAGAAAGAAACATATGCTTAAATAGGGAGGGAGAATGACAGAGGTCAAACAGAATTAAAACGTCAGGGCTTAACCTAACTTCCTTAAGGTTAATGCTGCCAACATCACTGTGAGTCAGTAAGAAGTTGTGGGGCTTTGACATCAACTAACACCCAGTTTCTTATTGACTAACTCTCTTCTCTTAAATTATAATATGCCATCTTCCTAGACAGAGTCTGTTAAAAAGAATAATAGAAGCTACTTTAATCCGTTATAGAAATACCCTTTCCATTGGGTAAATCCAAGCTGCAATTCATTATTTCTTGTATACAGTCCGCCTTCTAAATTCTGTAAAACTAGTAAAACACTATTGGTGTGGTAATCTGTCCACAACCACAAACCAATTTTCAAATAGTCACTCACCTGTCTGAGGGAAAATAGCTTTGCCAGCAGGCTCTGACCCAGCTCAAAAGAGGCTGGTATTGCAGGGGCATACTCACTTTTGATCCTGAAATATGTCTACAATTAATTCATATGAAACCTTAGCATGGTTCTTGTTGGAGAGAATAGTCACAGCTAGGCCAAACTAAACAGTCATTCCCCAGTGTTATTAGTGCCAAGGAGGCAGATGAAACTCTGATATAGCAAACTGTCCTCCTGCTCTATTCTGTGTGAAAATCAACCCAAATCTACATAAATAGGAAATCCATTTTTAATGCTTGGCCTGTGCATAACTGAAAAGAAACATAATTTGAAAAGTGAAGCGTCTATGTTTTTTTTTTTTCCAGAAGAAAATAGCACTGCCTAAGAAACACAATTTAAAATGCATTCCGAGACTGCTGCTAATAATATGAATGACACTCAGCGAGATTGCCAAATGCTAGTAATTTACTTTCATTTTCACATTAATATGAACCCACCTGTGATGAATTGAAAACTAAATAAGCACATCAGTTTTAATTAGAAACAGTCTCAAAAATATCTAGTTAAACAGCAAAATCCATCCTTATCTTTCTAAAGGAGGACAATGAACCCGGCACATTCCTTACAATTTCATACAGTAGCTTCTTCAAATTCCCCTGTTTTCTCCCTCTTCATCCCTCATGATCTCCCATGTCTTTCTCCATTTTTATTTATTAATAGTACACAAGTTTTAAATGTAAATATCCCAGAATCACTGCCCATAAAAGTTGGGACGAAGTACTGTTAAGAAGGGGGTTAGAGAATGTGGTCTTTGAATGAGCCAAGTGCACTGCAATATAATTCTATACATTTCTGCAGCTTTTTTTAAAACATGTAATTGGCACTGACGAAAAAGCTGCTTTAGAAGTATTTATCTGAGAGCTTATTTTTTATTACAGTTTGACTTAGCCATATGAAAATTATTAATTCATTTATTCTTAGGGAGGGTAATTTTTAAAGGGACTTCCTTTGGTAAAAAAGTTGCTTTATCCACAAATGTCATGTTCGCTCATAAGTTTACCTGGACTGAGTGGAGGCATTCTTGGGGGGGGGGGGGGCTGACTAGGGGAGCATAAACCTTTGCATTTTAAAAAGTATGTGCTTATATTTTCACAAAAACTGTGTGCAGACGTTTGGCAGATGTAACTTGTGCAAGTAAATTTGGTAGAATAAATTTGAAAGTGGACCTTAAGCACGTTAAGTCCTTGTTGAAAATCTGTGTAGGTTATGGGAGTAAATCAAATGGATTTATGTGCGTTAATGTCAGTTGACTTTTGAAAATTGTTATAATGCATCCTACTTTTATGCGTGTAAATTATTTTGAAAATTACACCCTATAAGATGAATTTTAAAAGCTGCACATGCGCCAAGATCAGGAGTTAGGCATAACATCTAGCAATAGCATAAGTCCATCCAATTTGATAAAGCGGGCAGATGGCGCGCACAAGTGCCATGCATGCACATCTCAAATCGGAAGATAAAGGGGCAGAGTGTGGGTGTTCTGAAGCAGGACCAAGAGATGTTCGCACAAGTACCTACATGCCTGGGCGTGCACCCAGGTCCACCGCCATGTGACTTTACTTCTGCTATGGAAGAGTTGTAAGCTTTAAAAAAAATCCAGGCATTTGTTAGGGGTTGAGGAGTCTGGGGTAACCAGGGGAGTGCAAGCTTTATAACCTGGGGGTTTGGGAAGACCTAGGAGAACACTGGGCAAACTGGTGGATGAACTGGTGAAACCGGTTCTTGCCTGGATGTGCATCTGTTTTAAAATACAGGCAGTTGCGCATCCATAAGGGTATGCACGTTTAAAATTAGGCGCACATATTCGCATCCTAATCTATTTTATAAAATGTGTGGATATGTGTATGCATGTTATAAAATTACTATATATAATACTGGTCTACCTTCATACGATGCCAAAAATGGCTATCGTGCTGATAGGCTCTACAAATGAAGTAAGAGCTCTGTCAATCATTAGGTGACCCGGTGTTATGCTGTTCTATTGAATCACGCTGTTTATAGTCCAGGAAAAAATGGTCATTCAATGTGGTACTAGGGGGTACTTATCTAGCGATCTACTTGAAATAGAAGTTTTCACTGTCCCACAATGCGTGGTTTCGGGGTAAAAGAACCCCTTCTTCAAGGACCCAACTTTTGATGGAATACACTGTGGATATAAGGTTTCTGTGAAACCGATGCAAACTGCTATCGCTGAAATTACTTGAAAATCGCAAGTGCTTATAATTCCTGGGATTTGCAAATGCAGCAACTTATGAGCATCGCAGTGTCCGGAGTTGACTGCCGGCAGTCGCGGGCAGTAATGCGGAGAGGAATTTCTTTGAAGATTTTTAGTGCCTGGCGGGCTACCGGTGCTGCATTTGCAACCTGTCTATAACCTGAAAAGTGAAGAGAGAGCGAGGCCCCCGAGGAGCGGGTACCTCTGGTAAGTCCGAGGAGGCAGAATAGTTTAGGTAGGGTAACGTGAGTAAACCTTGTCCTAATCCGAACTCAAACCCTTGCTAACTCGGTTTGATAGTGATATCAGACACTTTTAAATATCGGAAGCGGATGACGTCATCTCAGGGAGACGCCCCTGAGGTTCGCGCCCTTGCTGGTACTTCACTTGGAGCGCGCACGCGCGCACGCCCTAGGCTTCAGGCAACATGGCGGATCTGCAGCGTTGAGCCGGTACGGGGACGCCGGAAAGAGATGGCAGGGAGATGCCGCAGCAGCCAGCCGTCCTTCAGATCTGGAGGGAGTCGCCACAGAGGTAAAGAGGGCGGAGGGGAGACGTCAGGCAGCGACAGTCGCAACACATGCTAAATGTGTGACATCTTGCAGGAGGAAACATTGTCTAATCAGAGAGCCAAAGCTCACTGAACCACAATATAGGTGATATAATATATACCATTAATTAATCCCCAATCACCTAATCCACTTGTTTTTTAAGAGCTGAATAGGTATCACTTCTATGCTGTTCAAAAGTTTGAAAAAATGAACCTGATATCTTGATATTTGTGCTTTACTTTACGTCATTTCTTCATTGCATAAAAAATTCCAACTATAAATTATTATGTGTTGCAGACGGACAAGAATGTAGACCCCTTGCCCGAGGTGGAGTTGGGCAACCTGAGAGGGTGAACCCTCACAGGTCCCCACCTTCAGAAGGTGAGGTTGGGCTGTTTCAGGGGCTGGCTGGAGCTTCACCAATACAACCCCGTTCTCCACAGGTTGAGCCATTGGGTGCGGGGGCCAGCTGGTCTTAGGTGGGCCCCTGTGAAGATGGTAGAGTCACAGCCGGAAGAATCATCCAAAGTCAGTCCAAGATCAGAAGCTAGAGGGTCACCAATAGCCAGTCCAAGATCAGAAGCCAGAGGGTCGCCGATAGCCAGTCCAGAGTCAAAGCCAGAGGAATCACCGAAGGCCAGTCCGAGGTCAGAAGCCAGAAGATCCGTCCTCAGGAATCGAAGGAGGGGATCTGGAGCGGGAACAGGAAGGCAGGAACATGACTCAGAAGGCAGGAACAGGACTCAGAAGGCAGGAACAGGAAGCAAGGTACCAAATGCAGCTCAAGGAACTCCACAGAGCGAAGCAGACTTATTGACAAGTCATAGAAGGGTCGAAGAAGCAGGCCTAAATAGGCCTGAGCCAATGATGTCATCATGGGAGGTTCTGGAAGTTCCTGCTGCTGGCCCTTTAAGAGACGGGGCCAGCCACAAGCGCGCGTAAGGAAGGGGCCGGCCTTCCGCGGCTAAGCTCGGTGTCTAGCATGCTGGAGGAGGCCTGGCGCGGAGGAGATTCAGCCGACTGCGTGTCGGCAAAGGCCCAGGAGGCAGCGAGGCCAGCGGAGCCATGTTGGGGTGCGCGATGAGGCCAGTGAGTGCAACAGTACCCCCTCTCCTAGGGCCTCTCCCCGGGGGTTTTGGCTTCTTAGGATGGGAATGATGAAACTGCTGAAGCAAGCTCTTGTCCAGTATGTTGGCGGCTGGTTCCCAAGAGTTTTCTTCCAGGCCAAAACCCTCCCAGGATAGTAGGTATTCCCACCATCAACCTCTCGTCATGACATCTAGAACATCGTGGACTCGATAGATGGATTCATCTTCTGCAGTTACCGGTTGGGGTTTGGGAGGAGCTCGAGGAGGCCAGGTTAAGACCAAAGGCTTCAAAAGGGAGACATGAAAAAAATTGTGAATTCTCAGAGATGGAGGCAATCGTAGCTGGTATGTGACAGGTCCCAGCTAGTGAAGCACTGAGAAGGGCCCAATATATCAAGGTGGTAGACGCATTGAGGGGAGCTTCAAGTGAATATATTTGGTGCTGAGCCAGACCTTCTCGTCGGTTTTGAAGTGGAGTGCGGGTCTTCGATGGGCATTGGTGGTTTTCTTGGCCCTTAGGCCAGATCTCTGTCTAAGAAGTTGGATGCGCTCCCATAAATGGTGTAGCTCTCGTGCCGTCAATTGAGCAGCAGAAGAGGGTACTGTCAAGGGTAAGGGCAGCGGAGGAAGAGGTTGTCTTCCATAGACCAGCAAGAAAGGTGAGCATTTGGTGGAGACGGAAACATGGGAATTCAAAGCAAATTCTGCCCAAGGGAGTAGGGAAGCCCAGTCGTTTTGTTAAAGATTGACATAGCTACGGAGGAACTGCTTCAAGGTCCGGTTGGTCCTCTCCGCTTGGCCGTTGGCTTGCGGGTGTTATGCCGTTGTAAAGTCCAAGGAGATATTGAACTTCTTGCAGAGGGCCTTCCTGTAGTGGGCAATAAATTGAGTGCCCCGATCATAGACGATGTGTTTTGAAAGACCGTGTAGCCGAAAGACGTGTTGTACAAAGAGCTGTGCCAGCTGCAGAGCAGAGGGAAGACCTGGCAGAGCAATGAAATGTGCCATCTTGGAAAAACGGTCTACCACAATCCAAATGACCATCTTGCCTTTGGAAAAAGGTAACTCCACAATGAAGTTCGTGGCTATATGCGACCACGGTTCAGAGAGAGCGGGTAGCAGTTGACAGGCCCCAGACGGGGCCCGACTGAGGTTTTTGCTGGGTGCAGAATTAGCAGGAGTTTACATAGTCACGTATATCTGCTTTGACCGTGGGCCACCAATAGAATCACAGCAGTGAGGCTAGGGTGCAGGCTTGTCCAGGGTGCCCCGCGGTACGGGAGTCATGTGCCCAATGCAAAATTTTGCCTTGGAGTCGGCGAGGGAACTACTGTCTTCCCTAGAGGCACAGAGAAGGTAGCCACTAGAAGGACTCGTGCCAGATCTATGATGTGACAAGGAGGGTCGGTGGAGTCTTTAGGAGTGAACAAATGAGAGAGAGCATCTGCCTTGATGTTTTTAGCCACAGGGTGGTAATGTAGTGTGAAATCAAAATAGGTGAAAAAGAGCACCCATCGTGCTTGGCGAGGTTTTAACCGCTGGGCATGGTGGAGATACTGAATGTTTTTATGGTCCGTGTAGACTGTGATGGGGCATTGGGACCCCTCCAACCAGGGATGCCACTCTTCGAAGGCAAGCTTAATTGCCAGAAGCTCCTTGTCACCAATTCCATAGTTCCGTTCTGCCGGCGAGAATCGTTTGGAAAAGAAGGAACATGGGTGGAGTGTGTCGGTAGAATTCTGGCTCAGTACCATCCCTACTCCATTAGAGGAGGTGTCCACTTCAAGCACAAAAGGACGCAGAGGATCTTGAAGAAATGTGTCCTTCAAGCATTGAAAGGCCATTATGGCCTCAGGAGGCTGCAGCTTAGGGTTCACCCCCTTGCGAGTCAGAGCTGTTATTGGAGCTACCAGCTTGGAATAATTATGGGTAAAGGCTTGGTAATAGCAAAGACAAGAAATCGCTGAACAGCTCATAAGCCCGTAGGTCGTGGCCAGGCCTGGATGCATTTAAGGCTCTTTTTCTTGAACGAGTACTTTTCTAACTTGTCGAAGAGCTGGTGATCCTGAAGATGTTGAAGTTCTTGGGCAATGTCCTGATGATGGGTCGAAAGATCCCTAGAGAAAACCAAAATGTCATCTAGGTAGATGACAACACACTTGTACAACAGATCGCGGAAGATTTCGTTCATCATATTCTGGAATACAGCCGGGGCATTACAAAGTCCAAAGGGCATGACCAGGTACTCACTGTGCCCGTCGGGAGTATTGAAGGCTGTTTTCCACTCGTCACTCTCCAGGATGCGGATTAGATTGTAGGCCTCTCGCAAATCAAGTTTGGTAAAGATCCAGGCTCCTTGTAGGTGATCAAATAGCTCAGCTATGAGAGGTAGGGGATAACAATCTTTTAGAGTGATAGCATTGAGACCCCTGTAGTCAATACAGAGGTGGAGTGATCCGTCCTTTTTGACTACGAAGAAGAAACCCGCTCCAGCGGGAGACATGGATTTGCGGATGAATCTCTTGTCCAAATTTTCTTGAATATAGTCTGACATGGCCCGGGTCTCGGCCAAGGATAAGGAGTAGACCCGACCTCGAGGTGGCTCGGTATCAGGTAGGAAGTTGATGGCGCAGTCAAAATACCAATGCGGAGGTAAGGTATCAGTGCCTTGCTTAGAAAAGACCTTCGCATAAGAGGCATAGCAGGATGGAAGCCCAACTGGAAGAAGTGCCATGGAGAGACAGCGATGAATCAGTGGTGACGAGACATGAGTCCTGGCAGGAGGCACCCCAGTGCGAGAGTTGTGAAGATGTCTAATCAAATTGCGGAGAGTGCTTCTTCAGCCAAGGTAGCCCGAGAACTACCGAATGGATGGAGCAGTCAATAACATGAAACATTATGGTCTTTTCATACAGGGTTCCTGTGCAAAAAACTAGTGGGACGGTGGTATGGGTGACCTTTCCTGGCAAGGGTTCTCCGGAGGTAGAGGAGAGTATGAGAGGTACTGGAGCAAGGCGAGTGGGGATCCGGAGGTGTTGTACCAGCTGCTTGAAGATGAAGTTGCCTCTTGACCTGGAATCCATCAGGGCTAGTGTGATAGGGGGATCGGGAGATGTCAGGCCTAGGAATAGTCCCAACTTCACCTAGGCCCATGCGTTTTCCAGACATACTGGGCAGTGGGTAAGATTGTGGCCTGCTCCTCCACAGTACAAGCAAAATCCTCCACGATGACGGCAGAGGCATTCCTCCAGGGTCAACGGGCTGTGGCCCAACTTCATGGGTTCTTCCGGGACATCTCTGGTAGCTGCAGGTACTAGCTTGGGAGAAGGCAAATGTTGGGAGAACCTGGAACTAGGTGGAGGTCTTCTAGAGGATGACAACTCCCGTGACCTCTCCTGGAGCCGGCGGTCGATCCGGCCGACCAAGTCGATCAGAGCATCCAGGGTAGAAGGTAGTTCACAGGCCGCCAATTCATCTTTGATCCGAAAGGTTAAACCATTTAGAAAAATGGAGCACAAGCAGTCCTCTCCCCATTGAAGCTCGGAGGCCAAGGTATGAAATTGGATTACATAGTCTGTTAGAGGTTGGGCTCCCTGTCGCAAGTGAAGCAAGGTAGAACTAGAGATCGCCTGTCGCCTGGGATCGTCAAAGACAGTATGAAATAATGACAAAAACGCTGGGAGATCTTGCAGGACTGGATCTGCGCATTCCCACAGCGGTGAGGCCCAAGCCAGAGCTTTCCCATCCAAAAGGGAGAGGATATAAGTTGTCTTGGTGAGGTCAGTGGGAAAGAGGGCAGACTGCAAATAAAAGTGCATGTGGCACTGATTAATAAAGCCGCGACACAGCTGGGGCTCCTCAGCGAAGCGTAAGGGGCCTGGAAACAGTAAGGCGGGTTGTGAGGCAGGCTCAGGAGGAACGTGAGCCCCGGCTGGGGAAGCAGAAGCCCCGACTTGCACCATAGAGTCCAGACATTGGCTGAGGCGGTTCACAGCCAAAGCAAGGGACTCAAGGAGGATCTGCTGTTCCAGGATTTTCTGAGCAAGACCAGGTCTTGCTCAGAATGCCAAGTCCATGGACCCGGTAGCCTCTGCCGGGTCCATGGACTTGGCATTCTATTGCGGAGACAAACAAGAATGTGGACCCCTTGCCCGAGGTAGAGTTGGCGCAACCTGAGAGGGCGAACCCTCACTGGTCTCCACCATCAGAAGGTGAGGCTGGGCTGTTGCAGGGGCTGGCTGGTCTTAGGTGGACCCCTGTGACGACGGTAGAGTCGCAGCTGGAAGAGTCATCCAAAGTCAGCCCAAGATGAGAAGCCAGAGGGTCGCTGGTAGCCAGACCAGAGTCAAAGCCAGAGGAATCACTGAAAGCCAGTCCGAGGTCAGAAGCCAGAAGATCCATCCGCAGGAACTGAAGGAAGGGAACTGGAGCGGGAACAGGTCTCGGAAGCCAGGAACAGGACTCGGAAGACAGAAACAGGAAGCAAGGTAACAAACGCAGCTCAAGGAACTTCACAGAGCGAAGCAGACTTGTTGCCAAGTCATAGAAGGGTCGAAGAAGCAGGCCTAAATAGGCCTGAGCCAATGATGTCATCAAGGGAGGTCCCAGAATTCCTGATGCTGGTCCTTTAAGAGGCAGGGCCAGCTGTGTGTGCACATGTAAGGAAGGGGCCGGCCTTCC